>NW_005054304.1:13907876-13913780 GCF_000277835.1 Geospiza fortis
CTTCTTTCCTCTGTGTTCCTTTACGAGCATCCCTCTGCTTATCAGAATGAACACCAGAGCCACAAAGAATTAGTCCTGATTTTAAAAAGCAGGCTGTGCAGAGGAAGTAGTAAATTTGTTAGGGATGGCAGGAGAGTAGAGGGAGGAAAAACTCCAAAACCTTGGATTACATCAGAAAAGACTTCTGTCTTGATACTAAAAAAATTATAAGCTTTTACATCTTGGGAAAGAGCTTGCTAGGTTTGACTCTAATTTCAGCTTCGGTATGGTTAGTGTGTAAAGGAACAGTCAAAGTGAAAATGAGACACTTTCCCAGCCTTGAAATGACAGGGACATAAGCTCTGTGTCCATAGGGAGGGAGGCCAGATCCCTTTGCTGTTGTCTTTGAGTCGGGGTTTTAATGACTTCAGGGAGGAAAGGAGTGTTAGTACAGCAGAACAAAAACGATACAGCTAAGAGGAAATTATTTTTATTGCTAATACATGGGTGCTCGTAATGTTTAATTCTTTACAGCTTATGCTTTATTTGCACATTCTTCCTTCCTTAGCACTCTGCACACTGTAGCGGCAGGACTGTATTTCAAAATTACTGCTCTTAAACGCTCATATTCAGTGGTTTTACCATGAATAAAAATATTTGTCAAAGTTGCCCTGGTGCTCAGACTGGGCAGCACACGCACACTGAATGGTTCAGCTGCTGTGCCCTCCTGGGCTCTTATTTTTCACATCCTCCTTATCCTCCCTCCTTTCTGCTGATAGCTTTTTAAAGTTTTCCTGGAAATATTTTTTCAGGGTAATGTAGATGTACGTATAATTAAAATTTGGGACAGTCTTTTCTTGATAGAAATTTGCTTTTGTTTTCATCAGCAAAGCAAGATGATGAGGAGAGAGAAGGAGCGTGGGAGCATTTGATGCCCCTGAAAACCATGTTGTGGCAAGAGTAGTTTTAAGGATTGTCTGTATGAATGGAGGAGAGGGAGGGTTAAATGAAGCTTTGCAGTATTTTATACTTTTAGGTCATTATTTATCTTTTTAGATTAATTAATGGAGATTTAGTGTTTGCCATGTGCTATGTGTCTGGTTTAAGGTAACTGAACTACTGTCAGTTTGCTACAAGGAGCTGCAGAGGGGAGACAACAGCCTGGGCATCTGCATTATTTTCCCTTGCATCAGGTGCTAAAAGTCACTAAACGTACTGTGAGTCACAATATTTTTTCCCGATTTGACTCGCTTGCCCAATCATATTTTTACTTCAGCCTTTAGGCTTGAAAAAGCATGTGCATAATCAGTTCATTTTGTGTGGTCTAGGCTATAAAAATGCCCCCTCTGTTCTTTCCATATGAAAAACGTGTTTTTAATTTTGGGGAACTTATATAATTTTCTGTGCTTTCTTTTGTATCTCAGATTAAAAACAAATGCTCCCTTCCCCTAACTTTGCATGTTCCAATTATGGAGTTGTGAAAATAAGTCATCCTTCAGCTTTTGTTACTTTAAAACAGCTATCGGTGATGTCAGAGTCAATACTAAAAGCATTAAGAATGCTGGCAGAATGTAATGCAGCTGCAATCCAACATGATGTTGGAAATGGGGTTGAGAGCATAAAGGCTTTCCATATTCCCAGGGCGCACAACTGCTCGCGGCCTTGGCTTTGATCTCTTCAAAGGCTGCTGCCTCCTCCTAGATGGAGAGACTTGGCTGCCACTCGCTCGCATTGAAAAAAGGCAGAGGTCTCTATTCAGGCAGAAATCAATCACTGTGCAGAAACAATTATGTGTAATTCAACCATCATGAAAACAGGGTGAGATTATGGGTTTGTTACCTGAGTGACTGCGTGGAGATGGGGAGCAGCGGACGCGGGAGTCCTGCTGACATGCCACATCTTGATGACAATTATAGACACATGAATGATGTGGCGGGCGGGGGCGGCAAGATGACAAATGCTGGTCACGCTGTCCAGCAGAGCAGAAAATGAGGTTACAATTGGGAGATAATGTTTGCATATGTAACCATATTTCAGCAAGCTGGGCAACTTCAGGGAATAGCAGAGACTGGCGATAGTAAACAAAGTCCGTGCGTGCCATGACTATTGGCTTTCCACGATACAGAAATGTGCATGTGCAGTGAGAAACCCCTGTGCCACGTCCCGAGGAGCTGCTTGTTTAAAACAGCCCGGGGGCATTTTTGTCCAGGAGGTGGGGGGAGGGAAGAATCGCCTGGGAAAAGGAGAAATCTCCAGAGTTTGGCCCTCAGAAGGCAGAGGAAGCAAGCAGAAATCCATCTCCATCGCTCCGTGTCTCGGGATGGGGTGGTATTAACATGGCAATGAGCGATGGCTGTTTACGGCAGCACCGAGGAGCGCGGCTCTGTCTCCTGCCCTCCCCTCCCAGCGGGGATTTACGCTGGCCTCATGGCAGCGCATCTCTGAGCGAGAGCATTTCTACATTTGCATGGTGACATTTTGGCTGCAATAGGCTGTTGGTAGTGTGACGTGATGCTCAAAATATCTTCTGATGTATAATGGCCTCCTTTAATTAAGAACTTTTTTTATTTTCTTCCCCTGAGTGGTGAGCACTAGCTGTCTGTCTTTAAAAAGGGAACTGGCATGTGCAGTATCTGCCATGAGAATATTTATTTAAAGTATTATTGCTTATAAAGTCTCAAAATAGTTTTCGTCCCCAAAAGGCAAAATAAAACACAGATGACTGATTATAAAATGGTATCCCTGCTCACTTTGGTACACAGGATGAGCTTTACCTTTTATACTGCTCGGGCTTAGACATCAGAGACGCAAGAAGCTGCTTTGAGTTACAGATCTTCAAACAATAAGTCAAAACAAAAAATCAATCCCTCCAGTCCCTGGGTGCAGTTAGCTAAAGATAAAAGAGAAAAATAAAGTTATGCTAAAGCAGATAGAGGAAAGGAACAGATATGCCAAGGAAACACAGAGGACAAGTGCAGAGTTGAAGTGGGCCTAGTGTGAGCCAACATCAATGAATTTTTATCTTATCAAAAAGTTTTAGGGTTGCCAATTCTTTTCAAACTGGATCCACTCTGCTCCAGGGCTGCCTGAAGCGTTGTCTTCAATAAAAATTGCTTCTCCCTACCCCCCGCATACCTCCCTCTCACTCCTAAATGTAATCACATGCAGGGATTAGGCTGCACCTCACTCAAGGTATGAAACTTTACTGCAGACTTCAACAGTAAATCAAGGACTCTAATAATCTCTTATTATTACAAACATGAGCTGAGATTTCTTTTTCAGTATTTGGTGAAAGATGCATAATCTAAAAAAAGTAAAACTGTTTCCTTCTGGGGTTATTTCCGCCCATCCCGCCTCCCAGTAAATTTAAATTACAAAGGAATTTTTAAAATAGATTTTTTAAAATTGATTGGGGTTCTTTAACATTTTTTCATAGCCCTTTCATGAAAATTTCTATGTCAGTTAACTGCCTTTATTGAATCAAGTGTGTGGCTTAAGCCTCAACCTATAAAGAAGAAAGCATTGCACCTCAGTGTTGTGATATGCAACCCAAATCCCTCTGTGTGTCTCTTCAGGACTAACATCTCAGGGGTCTAATCAAGCCAAAAAAAGCCCTTTTTTTGAAAAGAGGCCTGTTGGCTTTGACCTTTTTCTGGTTTTGTTGCATCTTTTGGGGTGTTTATAATAGGGGTGAGCACGTGTTTGTGTACTGTCAGGAGGAGCTCAAAGTGTCCCTTGGCATCCCTGGATCAGGACAGCTGGTGCTGGTACCTGGCCATGAGCGCATAAGAGGCAGACAGGAGATGGTAATGCTTCAAGCAATAGCTACAGAAAACATATCTATCCAACCAAAAATGAATAACAGACCTAGGTTGTACATTGTCTTCAAAAAATACCTGGGCTGAACGGATAGTCAAAGGATTTTGGGAAGTCTTGTTGATGCATAACTTCAGCTCAGTAGCTGCTGTCTCAGGGCCTGTTTCCCTGTCTACAGTATGGCATAATATCCATTTCAGAGGTGGGGCAACAGAGCAGAAGAGGTAGAATAAAGGGTTCAAGGTATGCAGATTAAGGAATGCTAGGGCAAGGCTATTGATGTTAGGTCTTGCTCTTCAGTGAGAATTTGAGGGGGCGATTTCAGACAGCTGCCTGGTAAACTGGAGCTGGATCGTCTCACTTCAGGCTGTTGAACTGCTGCCTTTGCTGCTTTGAGAAAAACAGAAGGCACCCTTTTCTATGTGAACAGTTGCATGATCTGCTACAGAGGTGTTTATGGGATTGTGAACTGAATGGGAAAAGGGTTAGTGAGTATAGATGTTACTGTGAAATATGGTATGGAATACGTGGTCCACACGGTGAAAAAAAATGGTATCTTTAGTCTCTTGTTTCAATAAGGTGGAAGTTACTGTAGGTAACTACTTAGAATGAATGTTCAGCCAGTTATTGCCTTAAAAAAAACACATAAAAATCTCAAGCTAGATAATTATTCCCATTCATCTCTGGGTAGATTACATCCTAAAGATAATATTTTTTTAATTGCTTTAATAGTTCTCCTTATGGTTGTCTTCTTTGAAGTGAGGAGCAGCGTGGCATGATACAACAGCAGCGGCTGCACAAGGAGCTGAGCTGAAGCTGAAGGCTGCCCAGCTGCAGCTCGGTGTTGTGGACCTGCTTTTGTCCTTTACCAGTTTTGACTTCCTTCAGTTCAACTGTAGGTGAGGCCTTGTCATCAGTAACTGTCAGCCTCTCAAAAGAAAAATTAATGTTTTTGGAGGCAAAAATGGGCTTGGTACTCACAATGCTTGGTATCGGATATAATGCCTTCTGACTGGTGTAGTTTTGCAAAAGCCAGTGAGAAGACTAGTGGTCCTTGGGATGGCTGATACAGAGCAGAGATGTGCAAAATAATAATCCTGCCCAAAGGAGGAGGATATGCGAGGCCTGTGGTGCATTGTGATCTTCTGTGTCCTTCCTGAAGAATGCTATGCACAAGCTGCAAAGAGTGTTGGTTTGAGTCAGGATGAGACTTACGGGGCTTGAGCAGCCCACTCTGAAATGGAAAGTGCCTTAGCTGGAACTTATGGAATATATTTTGGTTTTTGTGTGTTTATCTGAAGGATTTGTTGAATGGAAGCAAAGGTTGGAGCAGAGGTGAATGGGAACTGCAATGCAATGCTCTGCCTGGCCCCTCTGCCCCTCCTGCCCTAGGGAGGCAAGCTCGTACCTAGTTGCTTTGGGAAGCATCAGCCATGTCCCTTTCCCATTTCAAATATTTTGATTGAAGTATCGAAGACAAATGTGTTGATTGGACCTGGTTCCTCTCAGTGTGAGGCTTTTCTTTCTTTGTCTTTTGATCTGGCCTAGCTGAGCATCGCAGCAATAACAGCTAATTGACTTAGCCTGTGTGAACTGGCTGCAGCACAGAGACTGGGTTGTTTCAGCTCTCCCAGTACAGCATGCAGGGGATAAACCCAGTGTGAATGCTGTGTCGGGCCAGGATGGAGCCCGGGCTAAAGGCAGAGCACAGGCATGGCGTGGAGGTGTGTGCTGAGGAACCAGGAGCCCCTGGGAAACCTGTGGGATGGCGGGGCAGGCATGGTTTCTCAAAGCTGGCCTACTTGGCCTCTGAAGTAAACACCAATTTGCGGTCTCTTCGTAGGGAGGGAGCAGTCTAATAACGCTGGGATAACTTTCTTGCCAGCAACGCTTGTTGTTCAGGGTAGCATTTAACTTCATCTAATTGGGACACTCCGCTTTCAGCAGTCAGCCTGCAAAAATGGCAGGCAGCCTGAAGGTTTGCGAGGTGCCCACGATGAGAGACACATCGCTGGGCCCTAAGAGGGGTGACACCGGCTCACTGGCACGAGCAGACACTTCTGGTAGAGGAAGAGGATGAGGCCCTCCTTCGATGAGAGCAGGAGCATC
>NW_005054304.1:13913797-13993617 GCF_000277835.1 Geospiza fortis
GAGAAGCTGGATGTGGCTGTGGGAATGAGGAGTGACCAGCCTGAGCTGCTGGGCACACTGCTGCCCCAGGATATCTCTGGCACCAAGGAGTCCTTCACGGACACCGGCTCAGAGGTCTGCCCTGTTAAGTTCTGTCCCAGTGGAGACGAGCCTTAAATAACAGGCAGATGTTTGCAGAGCGTGTATTATGGAAATCAGACCAGTCATAACTTGACTGCTCTAAAATAATGCACGTCTCTTCTAAAGAGTGTCGGCTTAGTTTTTTTTGGCTCGAGGCAGAGACAAATTTGTGTGTGCAAGGCAGTGGCCTGTGTGGGGCGGCCGGGGGCCAAGCCGGGCCATTCCCATCCCTCGGGGCACTCGGGCCGTCCCAGGGCGGCACCGACCTGGCAGCACAGCCCCTGCTCCCGTGGGAGGGTTTCGCTCCTTCCCGCTCCTCCTGGCTATTCCCAGTCCCTGCCCCGAGAGCGCTGGGGGCGCCGTGGCAATTAGGAGGTTGCCGAGGCAATTAGGAGGCTGTCGGTGTGGCCCCGCAGCTGCTGATTTGCATGTCTGCCTACGTCTCGGGCAACTTCCATGTTCATCCACATTCCTCCCCAGGGCTGCCAGCACGTGGCTGTCTCTCGGGAGCTCCTTCCCACGCCCGGGCAGATGCTGTCCAGCGTGTGACACAAGTCGTGTCCCCTGTGCCCCGAGCTGGTGGGTTCAGCTTGGTGGGGTGGCTCAGCAGCACATGGCAGGTTGGAAACCTGTGGCTGCCTTTCAGAGCTCCTCCTCCTGGAATGTAATTGTGTGTTGCTCTGCCATCAGCACTTGCACAGGGTCACCTGCAGGAGTAATTCAGTGTTGAAATTAAACCTTGGTCTTTTTGGAAACAGAGTTTATTTTTTACATTTCCTGTCTTTCCAAGCCTTGGGCTGTTCACATTGCCCTCGAGCAGGTGTTGGTGCTGAGGGAGGAAGGTTGTCTCCTGCCCTCCCTCAGCAGCCTCCTCAGCCGGACCTGGAAAAGTATTGAATTAGCTTTATTATGCCACTGATTTGAAGTCATTACTGGTGTAAGCCGATGCAGTTCCATTATTGTTGATGGGATTGGGATTCTTCATGTCACAGGTGAATTGGACTCAATTAACCAAAGCTGTGATCTTAATTAGAAGCTTGGCTTTCGGTGGCTCCTCCTGGGCCCTGGAGGTGGGACACCCCCTTCCCACATCTTGCCACCCCACAGGTCTCAGCAAGTCAAGGGGAGAAGGTGCCACTTTTTCCCATGCAGCATCTGCATGGACCATGGGGCATCCTCTCTTGTGGTGCACATCCCCACAGCTTTGCTCTGTGGGAGACGAAACCCAGCACAAAATGTGGAAAGTGCAAACCTGCCCCTTTGGGCTTGCCAGTGCTGACACTGGTACCTGTGTTGCATCAACTCTGGATCTGTCCCTATAGCCTAAGTAGTCCAACCAGGGAATGAGCATTTTGCCCTTTACTTGGGAGACATTAGTCAAAGGTTTTGTCAGATACTTGGCTTGACAGGCAAAGCGGGAGGTGTTGTGTTTTCACTAGCTGACAAGTTTTCAGTGACCATGCCTGGCTCTCCTGGATGAAACAACATATCTGTAAGTGCTTTATGAAAAACCTAATGCTCATTATTGCACTTAGAAAAACCCCAGCACACTGCAGGAATCATCCGTTTGTGGGATTGGCCAGCAGCACAGCTCCCAGGGAGGTCCAGGGTCCTGCATCCCACCTGGCCTCTGTGGAACAGGAACCTCTATCCAGTGACCTCGCAAATGGTTTCGTGCACCCTGTCTTCACCCTTCCAAAGGAAAAGGCGGCTCTCCTGAGGCACACTCATGCTGGGGTGCCAGCACGTGCTGCTGCAGCAGGGCTGGAATGCAGGACCATCCCAGGGGCATGCCTGGCTGCCTTCCCTCTGCTGCTGGAGGGGGCAACAGTCTTTTTTTGAAAGCATGCACCCTCCTGCTAAATATAGCGTCAGTGCAGGCTCTATTTTTAGTGTGAGTTTTAAGTGCCTTTTTCAGCAGAAGCCCTGCAGGATTTCAGCATCAGACCCCACATCTGGGTGTCCTGGGGGTTTCTGTCTTTTCCCAGTGAGGAAGGATGTGCTGGGGATGGAGAGCTCATGTGGTGCACATCAGTGGCCCCATGTGCCGCATGCTCACCCGGCCGGCTGCTGCAGAACAGGCGGTGCAGCAGCTGATTGCTGCCCCCTGCTCAGGAAGAGCTGCTTCCTCTACCTGGCTGCTGGGCTGTTCTGTCCTTTCTCTTCCCTCCCAAAGCTGGTAGGAGCATAGTAGCCACTTGGAAACCTCTCCTCCAAGCTCAGGCGTGGCTGTGGTTGGCCAGCCTGCTCTGGAGTTAAAAGGGACTGAACCGTAAGTGTGGATGAATATTGGTTTAACCTACTGCCTCATGTAAATCCCTTTCAGACCAGTCTCCCCATTCAAAGTTAGGATTTGATACCGTTGCTGTTGCACTCCCTCTAGAGAGCAAGGAGGGGGTGAGAAGAGGAAAGCCTGGGCAGTGGGAGAAGGCTCAGCTCACTGTGGTTTAGGCTTGTTGTGAACTGTGTTGCTGTAAGCGCTCACTCATCTGGTCGTACTGCAGGTGGCAGCTTTCCTTGGGCCAAGCAGGGGTTTGAACCCACAAGCAGCCTTGGGGGACTACCCCTCTGCTCCACAGCTGTTATGAACGGCTGCCTTTTCTGGTAGCCATGCAGAAGGACTCGGTGGTTCCCTAACAAGTGGCTGAAAGACAAATGAGGGGAGACCCATGCTTAGCACCTCTGAGTTTGTGATCTGCAAAGTGTGCTTGTAGCTGCACATGCTGTCAGCACTGTCCTGCATGTGGCCTGTGCCCAGGGGAGGCAGGGGAGAGAAAGGTGCTGCTATTTTTGTTCCAGTGGTGGTTTATGATGGTTGTTTCATTGCCTAGATAGCTTACAGTGGGTGGCATTCGCATCAGACACTACCCCACACCTGAAAAACAGAAAACAAACAAAAGCTGAGATAAGCGGTGCTTTAAGGAAGATCAAAAAGTTGCCTGCATGTTTCTTCTTCTTTGGGAAGCCCACAGTATTACTGACAGATCAAATGCAGCTTTAGGTGTGTATTCATGGGGCCTTGGTGGGCCCCATTTTCCCCCTCTAAAAATGGCAAATTAGTGACATTACTGAGAGGATATGACAAGTTTATGAATCACCCCATCAACACAGGAAAGAAGTATTCTCTGAAAAGATGATTTTTGACTTGAGTAGGTGGTCAAATGTGGCCTCAGAAGTTGCTGGGACAGTGCAGTGCATGGTGGGGGACAGTAAAATGGCTATGTTTCAGGCTATAATCACATGAAACACACTTCTTGTTACTTTATCTCCCTGACAAACTTGCAGTGGTGCGCAGGGTACTTTGTGAGCCTGTTTTACTCTTGTTTCAGCTTGGCTGTGCTGGAGCAGCCCTTGCTGGTGCTCAGCATACACCTCTGTGTATTTCCAGCCCTGTTACCTCAGATGGGCTGAACCCTGCTGGCCGAATGAAAAGCATAGCATTGCTGAGCTGTGCTCTCCTGCTAAAGGTTTATGTGCATCTTCATTTCACTTGCATAACTTGCATATGTAGGGGCTACTCTCTGCTGCTAATTGCTATGCCACAAGTCAGCCTCTAAACTTAGCTCTGAGCCAAGACATCTTCCCCCAAAGATGCACAGCGCTTCTTTTCGCCGTCACTGCTGACAGGAGGGGGTTATATAATTCAGAGTTCCTCTTTCAGTGCTCTGCAGAGCCTATGCTTGAGTCTTACCCTTCTCACTCCATGCGGGGTGACCCCTCTGCCACGGCAGGGGGAGTGGTGCCAGGCTGTGGGCAGCGGGTGCCTGGCACGCACGGCTGCAGGAGCTGCCACTGGTGTTTCACAGGGCACGGGGCTGACTCTTCTCCCAACTAAGCTAAATCCTGTGCCAGCTGGGCAATGGGGAGAGATTAATGACTGCCTTGAAAGCCAGTTTTCCAGCCTACTGGCCGGAGGGCAAGCATCATGATAGTTGTAGCAGCTGGTTTGGAGAGGAGGGAAATGAGGGGTAGATAAAATTGCACATCTAGAATGCCAGGGTAGCCTGTGTCCATGCTTTGATGTCTTCTCCCTCCACACCCTCCTGTGGGTTAAAAATGAAACTAGACTGCATTTATAATGGGTGTGTGAATATCTGTATTTAGCTGCTGCAAGCAGGCTCCTGGACTGAATCCTTGTATGTGGAGAAATACAGTTTGGCCAAATGCAGGAATGGGTGTTTTCTGTGCTCTCATTGTGGGGACACACAGACACATGTCATCTCATCAGTTCAGACATCAAAGCCTAACAAATTCTGACATACATGTATGTGCTGGGTTATGAAAAGGGATAAAGGGAGATTAAATACCCTTTAATTCCTCCTTAATGGTCCTGAAGTGTGTAAGTCATGGTTAGGGCTGTGGGAAGAAGGCCCATTTGGGTCTGCAGTGAGGACACAGACACATAGGTTTATTTCCAGTGAAATAAACAAATGTAGCTGCCTCTAAACCTCTGAAATTGATTTGCACATCCAGCGAAGCAGGGCTGAACATCCTCCCTGCAGTGCCCATTGCAGAGGGCAGGAGCCATCCTTGCACCTTCAGGAGGACCAGGGCAAAAGATGGGGTTCCTCCCGAGTGGCAGATGGGGTTTGCACGTGGAGGCAGGTAGCTCAGAGGAATTGTTTTCCTCCTGTTACTGTGCAACACTTCTGCATCCACTTTTGCATGGCGTGCTTTAATCAGCAGCCCTCCCCTCTTGGCCCCCAGGCCTTGAAATTCCACAAAACCCAATTAAGAGAGATGAGAGAGATCTAGCATGTATACATATGAAATTTCAGAAGGCTGAAAAAGAGACTCTTAATACCATAAAGCCTGCCCTAAAGTAAAATTTGCATCAGAAATCTACATAGTTAACCCCGTGAGGAAGACAGTGTAGCTGAGTACAACTTTTTTCCCCCCCAGAGGGGTAACTTATCCAGGTCTGCTCGGTTTGGCATCAGCCTGCTTGCAGCTGAGGAGTGCTGCAGAGCAAGCCCTGTGTCTCATATGCAGCCTGCAGAGAGCATCAAGGAATTGTAGCTCCCACTTCAGAGACTGTGCTGCCTTGTCCCAAACCGAGCAAAACAAAAAACCACCCCAGCCTGAGAAAATAATTCTCATTCAACTTCTCTAGGTTGGTAACCAAAAGCAGACTGGGTGGATGAGGTGCTTGTGTAGACTCATTAAAGGAAGTATTCAAGACCGATCTAATTATCACTTACAGATTCAGCACATTCAGCCCAGGGTTCCAAGTATTTCATGCCTTACTAACCTGGTGCTACACTGGCTTGTTTAAATTGCCCACCATGAACTATCCTGAGAAAGACAGCCACCTTTAAAAGAATTACAAGCAAACAAAAAA
This sequence comes from Geospiza fortis, assembly GCF_000277835.1. Taxonomy (NCBI): domain Eukaryota; kingdom Metazoa; phylum Chordata; class Aves; order Passeriformes; family Thraupidae; genus Geospiza; species Geospiza fortis. The sequence continues at coordinate 13,919,259 of NW_005054304.1, forward strand.
CCCTCAGCAAATCCACTCCTTTCTGTATGGCTTGAGTGTTCAGAGGGGAACTGGGGATAAAGCTTTATTCCCCTTCCATGCTTTTATCTATCTCTATTGCTATCTTGTTTGTATAAGATACAAAATTTCTCCTCCTATTATCCTACTAACAGCTTAATCACATACTAATTGGGGACCTTACTTCCATTGCTCTGCTCTTTTTTGAGTCTCTGTATCCTCCCTAAGAACAGTGCACAAGTACCCTCTTCAATTAAGAGAAATTAAACAAGAGCTAAAAACTCTCATCTGAGGGCTTTACATGATTACCTTAGTTGACAGCAGTGGGTTTGGCTGTGAAGTGGCTGAAATCTGGGGAGGACGGTGGTGGGGACTGGGCAGTGTGCTGGGAACACAGGTAAGTATTTCCCTGCAAAAACACGAGGCCTCAAAGCTGCTTTTTTTATTACCTCCGGATTCTGCAAACTGCTGGTTATCTCACGCTGCGAGCCAGCATGATCAAAGCCCCGGGAAAGGTCAGGCATTCCTCCAGGAGTGACACTCAGCTGCCTGCCGGCAGCGCTCCTCCAGCCCACAGCTCCCACAGCCCGGCCATGGCACCGAACTGAAATCCTTTATCTTGTTAACGAGTGAACCTACAGATTAGCCAGCCCGGCCTTAGCTTGATGTTGAGAGCATGTAACACCTGGCCTGGGCCTTCTGAAGAGGAAAGGTGGTTGTTTTTAAAAAAAAATAATGTTGTGGGGGAGGCGGCATTTCCTTCCTCTGACTTAGCGCGAGAGAGTTAATGCCGATAAAAGCTGCGCTCTGTCTGTGCTGCACCGAGGGGCTGCTCTCCTCATGTTCTCAGCTCCCAGTTCTGTGCAGTTGGTAACAACGGTGAGTGCCAAAATCCTGGGCAGATGAGAAATCATCTACAGTGTCTTCCAGTGAGAGGATATTGTTTTCTCGCTGATGTGATGGACTCTGTTTGATAGACTGGCATTCAGTTTCTCACTTTGAGCTGCTTGTCCCCCACAAGCTGCTTGTGCGTGGACAGGGAGGTTTGGGAGGGCAAGGGGAAGGAAGAGGTGTTTGAGATGGGCAAATCCTGTCTGTCTCTGCTTCCGCACACGAGGTGCTGTGGTGTTGCATCTGTGCTAGTTCAGTGGCATGGGAGAAGTACATCCCCTGAGTAGGGGTGACAGGGATTCACCCCATGGCTCATGATCCTGTCTCTGGCTGTCTGGAGGCTGACCATCCTTGTCCTTGTTGGTTGGCAGAGGGTATTTGGCATCTTTATCTTCAGACATGGATGCTGAAACTCTGAGAAAGGCAAGGGAGACTCTGCCTGTTTCATAGTGTGAGTAGTGAGATGGTGGAATTATGTTAACTGCCTGAAATTGGGGGTAATTTTCAGTTTCAGATGAGGCTAAGGTATCCTTATTCTAGGTGTAGGATAGAAGTAAGAGGGACCATAATTTTTCTCCATCAGAAAGGGTACTTTTGCCATAAATAGGAAAATAAATTTAATTTTTTAGAGCAGAGCACTTGATTCCTTGATTAAAAGGCTTAAATGAATGTCCCTTAATCTGTTTCCCAGCCTGTTTCTTGAAAAAGGGGGCAGTAAAAATTAGCCTCATCTGCAGATAAATGTGGCAAACTGTTTGGCCAGCTGTGGACTTGTGGCCTCTGGAGCAAACTCAAAATGTCTGTGTGCAGCATCTATGGGGCCTGCAGCAGGAGTGCCTGTGTCTCCTGCCTGACTGCCAGATGATCCTCAGATCATCCAGCTAAAAACTCTGCTCCCTCTGCAGGGGAGAGGTGAGGGTCTGGTCCTTCCCTCTGAAAGAGTCTGCCTGGTCTAGTAGGAGCAGGGGAAAGCCAGAGAGAGCAGGAAGGAGCAGGGGAAAAAAAACCCAAATAAAAAATTGTCTCTGGTATGTGACTGCCAGCCTTGCCCACGTTGCTGCTGGGTGGCAGCTGGAGGGTTGCTGGGGGGTAGCATTGCTGGCAGAGTTTGCCCAGCCCCAGTGCCAGGCCAGACTGGGCACTGCAGCAGCTCCAGGGTTTCCTGCCCCATGGCAGCCACCGTAGGATGGGCAGGTCTCATGCAGATCCCTTGTGTGTCCACACCAAAAAAGAAAAGGATTAAAGTTGCATTGGGGCATCTGTGGCACTCTTGACCATTTGCCCTGTCAGCAGTGGAGGGGGGTGAGGGCCTGAGTGCTTCCCCAAGCTCTCCTGGCATGAGCTATTTTTTTGCCTGATAAATTGTTTAGTAGTGTTTTGCAGACTCTTAACACACTGTGTTTCTCCCAAGCACAGCCTTTATTGCATTGAAAAGTAGCAAGGAGGGATGTAGTTATGATAAGAAATTATCCATCCTGGCCTCTGCCATGCTTTGAGGGGGGAGTTAATTGCACAGGGGAAGACTAATTGAATGAAAAATCAAACTGTTGGTAATGACAGGGTGATGGTAAACTTTGGAAGTGCCTCTTTAAGGCAGTCGAGCTTAACTCTCATATAATGTTGTTTGAGTTTAGTAGGATTGAAATATAATTGCAGGGTGACCCATTATTACTAGTGGGACTCATGTGCAGCTCTAAGCCCATCTGGAAGGGTGATTTACTGGAGGCTTGGGCAATCTGGCAATTTAGGCTCTTTTTTACGATGTTTAGACTTCTACCCATGTTATAAAGCACAGCCCAGGACTTTTATGAGGATATAGGTGCCTGCTGCACAAAACTTTGGTTGTGGGCTGGGTGTATTATTTTTGTTTTTAAGAGTAATTTTTAAATTTTAAAGGCAGCTCTTGAATTTAAAAGAAAAATTCAAGTCTAGCAGTAGGCAGAAATATCCTGTGCAGGATTTAAAAGGCATCACGTGTCTTGTGCATACCAGCAACCCTTTTTTAAGCCCTGTGGCCAAGTGGGTGAAGAAGCTTAGTGGTAACAGACCAGATTGTGTGGGGTGGGAAGAGGGATTAGGCGAGCCCCATGTTTCTTTCTGTCTCCCCCATCTCTTGGGCTGTCACTCCAGCCACCAGAGTGTGTTCAGGTCAGTGCCCAGGACAGCCATGCACCTGCATGGGTAAGGCCTGAAAGCTGGAGGAGATGCCTGGTTTTGGGGAGCCTGAGGGTGCTGTGCAGTTAAATGAGCCAGGCATGCCCAGGAGGCCCAGGAAGCTTCCCAGGTGTGAGTGCAGGGCAATGGAGCAGAGGCAAGGATAGGTGGTGCACAGGGCTAGTGAAGAGTTGGGGGAGAGCCAATGCCACCAACACAGTGAAAGATGCATTTTCTTAGAATGATAGAATATCCTCAGCTGGAAGGGACCCACAAGGATCATGGAAGCCCAAGTCCTGGCCCTGCACAGGACACCCCAAGAGTCACACCACATGCCTGAGTTTGTGTCCAAACACTTCTTGAACTCTTGTCAGGCTGCTGCTGTGACCACTTCTCTGGGGAGCCTGTCCCAGTGCCCAATCACCCTCTGGGTGGAAAACCTTTTCCTGATATCCAACCTAAACCTCCCCTGACACAACTTTGCTTTAGGGTCCTGAGGACTCCCTGGGTCACTGTGTGTTTTAGTGGGGGTAGGCAGCTCTTAGGGGATGATCTAATTCCAAAGCTGATGTAGGAGCATCTTTCCAGGGCTCCTTTGTTGGTTTCCCTCAGTGTCTGGAGCCAGGGCTTGCTGTGAGGTTGCCATCTGCTTTTTGGAGAGTGGAAGAAAAACATTTCCTAAGCTGCCCTGGGAGAGATGCACACAGGCACAGAAGTGGGGTGCTCTATCTTATCTGGATATCCTTTTCCCACTCCACCTGCAAACAGGCAGCTTGCATAGGTCCATTATAATTACAGTCCTCCCCTTACCTCAGTCATCTCCCACCATCAGCCCATGGCTGGAAGGCATCAGTCTGGATTTTTTAATGTCTTTTAAGATGCCATTTGGCAAACAAGACTAAAAATAATGAGCATTTAGTATTTGTGTCAGTGGCTCAGCATCCAGCTGTGTTATGTGGTAGGTTTATTGCTCCTCCTTATTTCAAGAGTCCAAATGAAACATTCGGCATGAATGGTTTGGGCCAAAAAAAGTGTTTCCAAACCCTGCTTCTTTGAGCCCATGCCTTGTTTGGGTCATTCATTGCTCGTCCTTAGCTGTCTGCTGTGATTTTTGTATTTTTAGCTACATAAAAATGTAATTTTAGGGCATGTTTTTGTGTCTCATTGATGTGACAAACCCTTGTGGGAATGATCTATAAAATTAAGTTAGAAGCTTTTCAACACTTTTGTTTGTACTGAAATCATCTTGCACAATGTGGTAGAGAAATAATTCCTGTTGTGACCTTCTACTGATGGTTCAAATAACCTGTCTCAGAGACATCCTGTTTCTGGAGGGCCCTATTGCTTTAATTCCTGTTAAAATTGGTTTTGTCTTCTGTGGAACAGTGCTGCCGAAATTAAGTACTTGCAAATGCGTTTTACCTCCAGATAAACGTTGCAGTTTGCATTTTCAATCCCAGTGAAGCTTTAGCAGACTGCTGCTTTTGGCCTAATCATTTGTACATTTTTAGGGATTTTTTTTTTTTTTAGTTTAAAAATGAATATTTTATTTTAAGCCTTTGGACCATCTTGCCCACATCCAGTGATGGATGTCTAATGAGATGACTTTTTGCCTCCACTAAATGGTTATATTGTTTGCACTGATGTATGCTAAGACTTGATGCATTAAATCTTTGGTCATTAGCTGATGCCATTAGCAGAAAAGTCCAAATCACTTAGAGCTGGGACTTAAGACTTTTCATTAAAACCTGAATTTGCATGTTATTGGATAAATCTGTTAATACGGTTTAGCCGGACTCAAGGAAGTTACTTGAAAACTTTTTACAGTGCGTACTCAGGGTCAGTGATGCCTGAGAGCCTCATTTGGAGAAAATGTCCCCTCTGAGGGCATGGTTGCAGCAGCCCATGCCTCCATCCCACCCAGCCCTGCCTGCCCCCACCACCCATAGTGCTGTGCATGCAGCCTCAGCTGTCAGCACTGCGCTTCATGTTGGGCTCAGGTCTGCTCCACTGCTGCCAGAAAAGTCCCCTGATTGGGGCAGCCACCTTGGAGCCAGAGGGGGCTTGGCCTCGGCACTGGTTTCCCTGCAGGAATCTTCAAGCAGCATTAGTGTGGTGGGGAACAGGGCTTGCCAGTAGCAAAGGCCAGCTGAGAGGAGTCACTGATGTCATCAAATTTTTCACTCCTCTACCATCACATCCATTCCCATATTTTTTCTTTTTGTCCCTGGTTTTTTAGAGGGCGGATGTGGCAAGAGCACTTCCAAAAACATCAGTCAGGTTGGGTAGCTTGACCAGCCCAGCATGATCTCTGCTTTGCTGGAAGTGAGAAGATGCTGCCTGGTCAACCTCTAAGTTGCAGACTTAGCCATGGTAGACAGAGATTTTGAAAATGTAAAGGTGTGCCGGGTGCTTGGACAGGTGTCGAGCCCTTGTCCTTATCTCCTATGTGACAGAGCTAAGATGTTTTCCCAATACATGTCATACTCTTGCATTTTCTTAATCGAGAACATCTCTATTCAGTGCTCTTTGAAAACTGCAGCTCAGAGAGAAGTTGACCCATTTCTCAGTTTTCTGGGCCTCTGATAGTCTTTGTTATGACATATGGTGTTGGATAGGCTGTAACATAGACTTAATGTAAATACATTTAAGAGAGGTCCTATTTCAAGCACTTTTGATCCACTGTGTGTGCAGTGCCGAAAGGCATCTTCCTGTCACCAGGGTGCAGGATGGATTTTTTTTCTTGGTTCCCCCGAGGAGCCTGGGTCTGTATCCTGTGGGACTTGAGGAGGCTGATGAGGAAAAGTCATCCCATCCTGTGACGCACGTTGTCTGCCACAACAGAAATGCTGGGCTTCAGAGGTTGTTGTGGGACACCCTGCTTTATCACAACACTTGTGTGCTTATGTGGTACATGGAGTTTTACTGAGCCATTTCCAAGATTTGAACACTGGACTGAAGCACATCCCTCTGCCTGTGAGAGAAGCATGTGATCATGTGGGTCTGAGTATGCCAGAGAAAACGCTAAAGTTGTTGTGAGCAGGGATCCTGATAATCTCGAGGCAAGCAAAACAAGCTCATGTCTTTGCCTTAACTCAGCAGACAGCTCTGATGACAGAAACCAGAGCAGCTTTGTCCCCAGGAAACAGCTGAAGATGGCACAAGAGGTGACACCAGGATAGACTCCAGCCTGTTCCCCCCCGCTGAGAACCCCTGGGGGTCCCTGGTCACATTCCACTGCTCCCCCTTGGCAACCTGCTGGGCTCTGGGCACTGGCTCCTCTGATGTCCAGTGGGCTTCCTCTGGTGGCTTAGGACAATTGTCCTTATTGTCCAAGCAAGCAATAAGCCAGAACTCTGCAACCCAGGGGCTCAAGCTTGGGTTTGTTAAAACATTGCTAGGCCTCTGTTCTCTTTAGCCACTAATGAACTGAAAGTGTTCTGGACAGGTCAGGAAACAATGGGGAAAGCATCTTTCCAGCTGATGGAATTGCTTGTATGAGACAAGGATGCACTAGGCTAAAGAAGGGATACTGTGCAGGGTAAAGGCCCATGGGCTGTGTTACCATCCAGAGCATTTGCAGTGGCAGCAGTCCCATTTACCAGGTTTTTGGGGGTGCTAAGAGACTCCTGGGGTTGAGTGTGTGATTTGATGATGCAGGTTCCTGCTTGCTGGGTCATCTTTACATCAGGAAAAAGATGAGCTGTTCAGAATGGCCAAAGTTAAAGGACCTTCTTGCTTAAAAGTAATCAGAGCTCAAAACAAGCATTGGCTGTCAAATAGTGGAGTGTTTGCTGGCAGCCAATCTCCATCTAAGAGAACTCATTGCTGAGTTTAGAGAGTGAAATAAGACATGGCAAAATATTGTAACAGGAAAAGTCTTTTCTGTGAGCATGTGGCTTTTCTGCTAATTAAATGCCCTATCAGTGATATTTCCCAAACCAATAGGCTGTGTGAAACTGGGTGTAATCTCTGTATATGTGAACTCACAGTGCAGAAATTGACCTGGCTTGTCCTCCCCTGATCAGAGCCTTACAAGACCTGCCTGGCTCCCCACACGGTTCACCAGCACTCCAGGTCTCCTGACAGCCTTCCTGAGCAGGCAAGAACAAACAAATTAAGAAGTCATGGGAGAGAAGAAAATTGAGATAGCAGGGGATTTCTAATCAAGCTATTTTAATACTGGGTGTGCTTTAATCACTTACTTAATGGCAGTGCTTAATGAACACTTGAAATAAAGCATGTTTCTGTCAGATACTCAACACCCGTGTTTTTAAAGCTGTCTTTAGGGAACTCAAATGCTTATTACAACTTTTCAGAAAAAAAAATTCACAGTTGTGCTATATTAATTTCCAAGATTGAAGGGGAGGGAGGGGTGAAAAAGTTGGAAAAAGATAAAAATGTAGACAAGCCAGTGTAGTGGTGGTTTCTCACTAATGTTGCAATTAACCTGAATTTAGTGACTGATTATAATCCATCTATCCAGCTAGATCCTTATTCTAGGCTTTGTCAAATCACATTCACACTTTCTTTTGCAGTGCTCCCCTGGCTGTTGCACTGAATTTTTTCTTGCACATCAACCCTTTGGGCTTCAGGCAGAGCAGTCTTCTCCAGTTCCTCTTGCCCATCTTTGAGTGCTTCCTGCATTTTCAGCCGTGATGCCCCTTTGCTTCAGGTGCTGATCCTTGTGCCTGTAGACTATGGCACAGTCCTGTTGGCCATGAAGCTGCCTTTCCTGTGCTTTGCAGACACAGCTCCTGTGCTTCCCAAAAAGGAAAGTGGTGTGAGCAACTGGAAAAAGGTCACAAACTTTTCCTGCTCCCAGATAACCATGGGAAGCTCTATCAAGCATCCTGGGTACCTCCTTTACCTACTGATGATGTACTGGCTACTTCTCTCCAACTTCTGAGGGCTCCTGGCATGCTCTGGCTCAGGTTTCATGATGTAGTGTGTCCTTGGGAGATGGGGAAACTTTCAATAACTGATTTAGGTAACTTTCTTGTTCAGCCCTTTCCTGACTCCCAGCACTAAGTGCAACTTAGTTCCATGGTGAAGAGTTGAATACAGTACATGAGGAAAAGGAGGACTTTTTTTCTGACCTCATCAAGCCATCAGTCTGCCCCCTGAAATGTGTGGTTTTGATTTTAGTTTTGTTCTGACTAAGTGTTAGCAGTTGTGAAGCTGAAAGTTTCACATCAGCATTGATGGCAGCATTTCACTGCACCTCCTTAAAATGGTGAGTCCCTGGGGTGTCCCCCCTGCTGCTGGTAAGCATGAAAGGTCAGTGAGATAAATGACCTCCTGCTGCCCAGTTGTGAAGCAGGGTTAAAAGACTGCACCTTTTTTATTTGTCTTTCATAAATCACAGAATTCCTAAGCCTCTGTTTCCTGTGAGCAGTGTGTTCCTGCGGGCGCGCTTTCCTATCCCTGTTCCTTTTAGCTCCAGGTGAGGCTAAAAGCAATGCTGCAAGCCACCCCCCGCCATAGCCATTCTGGCATTTTCCCAACTGCACTGTCCAAGGATTGGAGAAGGTTTTGAAAATTAAGCATAAAATTATCTCTGCTGTCAAGAGCCTAGAAAGAAGCTGGCTTTGGACATAAAACTCTTTTCTCTGAACAATGGTTTAGGGACAGGGGAGTAACCTGAGCGCTCTATATATTGACCTGGCTGCATCTTTGCAGAGTTGTCTATGAAAAGGGATTGTACAATTGCTCCCAGGGAGGTGGCAGATTGTGATTGGTATTACTGCTGGTGCTGATGAGCTTGTTTCCTCTACTGGTTTGGCCAAAAACTAGTTACCTCCTCCTTTTCCACTACTGGTAGTTTGCTGCAGCCTGTCCATGATGAACCCAGACGTGGGCCTGGTTTTGACATTGCTCCAAAATAACATTCTTCTTGATCTTGCATTTTTATTGCAACAGCTGGTAGGCAAAGGCATAAATACAGAGTTAGTTTAGCCATTAAAATGCTGTTGGTATTTTGACCAGACAGCTGAAACTGCTGTCTTCTGACTTTGCTGAAACCTTCAGCCAAAGGATTTTAGGGCTCCAGAAATGAGAATAGGGTAAAAAAGGGATGATTTTTTTTCTTGTCTCTTTAGATCAAGGTAGCCTCAAATTCTCCCACAATAACAGAACCATTTAGTCCTTTTATTTTGAGGTACTGCAATAGCAGTAGTGGAAGGGTTTGGAGATGTTTTGGTGGTGGGTTTCTTTTTTAAGGAGCTATCTGTTGTGTTTTCCCCCTAAACTTAATGCTTGCTGTCAAAAAGTTGAATGACCCCCTCTTTCAGGAGTGAAAGGGAATGCATGCATTTATTCACCCTTAAGTTGGTTTGTTTGTTTTGGTTTTTTTTTTAGTTGGCTTATTTTAGTCTTAATTGAGAAGACCATCTGCTAGTATCTGTAACCAATGCATAACTTACTGACAGGATAGGAAGAGTGGACAGGCTGGGGCCTTTTTTTGGCTTTTTAGAAGCAATTTCATGTTTAAAGAAAAGAGGAAAAATAACCAACCCAGCACCTCTTTGGATGTTGACGAGGGACGCTCGGGTCTTGTGTGCAGAGGCTTGCTTGCCTCATGGTGCTCTGCAAGCTCCCTGCCTGCCTGCGACCTCCTTTGTAGATGTGTGTCCTTTGAAGGGTCATTAATTTAATATCTTTCTCTGTGCAGCAGCTGGAACAAATGGTGGCCCCAGCTCCAGCAGGAGCTCCCAGCTGCCCGCCTCGCCCAGCGCTGACCTACAGGCATTTTTGCCATGGCTGTCTCAGGCTTTTTATAGTTTTTGCACACTTGTTGCATATAAGATACCTTACAGGTGTGGGCCTTCAGTGAAGCATTAGCTGGCTGTTTGGGGAGGGCTTGAGGTTTGTTTTTTTCTGGACTCTTACTTTTCTTCAGAAGCATTTCAAAAATGAGGGAAAACTTACTGGGTTCAGACTGAATTTGTGCCGCAGCATTTCACCATGAGCTCACCAGAGATTAATCTAAACTGTCTCACAGTGTGCTCCTCGGATGAGAGGGTAGGCACATGTCTGAAATGGTGAGTGGCTCTGTGAGTGCAGGTGCAGGACTGCCAGTGCAGGGCACTTGCAGGGGTCACCCAACCATGTGGCAGCAGCTGTGCCAGTGTCGCAGCCAGGGGATTTCTCACTCTGCTCCTTGCCCTGGCCAAAATTCCTGAGTAAGTTCAAGCTTTACCACTTGCAGACTGTGATTGCTGTTTGCAAGGGAAGTGTTTGCTGTTGTCCTGACCTGTTCCTGAGTTACTTTAACTCAGCAATGGCTTTAAACAGGTGTCTGGTGCATAGCAAAGCTCCTGCTGGGATAATGCCGACTGCTGGGTCAGGGACCTCTTCTCTGCAAACTCTTACCCTTTGCCCACCAACATTGTACTGGGGATTTTGGGGTTTTATTTCAGGTCAGTCATAAAACTGAATAGCTTCATCTTAGCCCTAACTGGCCAAATAATTTGGCTCCTGCTGTTTCCAGTACAGTTGTGTCCTTCAGGGGACTGTCCCCTGCCTGCACTGCCTCAGTTCAGCCTGAGAGCACATGCTTGGGAGAAATAAAAGATACCGACTAGGAAGACCAAGCTGATGAGGAAAAGTGCCCCAGGGAGGGCTGCACAGAGGCCAGCTCCCAAAGGATGCTGGTGTGGTCTGTGCTGCAAGACTGTGCTCTGGGACTGGATCCCTGGTGGCCGTGTGGTCTTTGAGAAGGAGACCAGTGAGGTTGAGTCACCCAGGTTGAGTCACCCAGTTGAGTCACTGTCCCTTTGAGTGCTGTGGGGCACAGCTGTGTGTCCCTAGGCCAACAGCAATAGGCTGTCCTTTGCCATTAGCCTTTAGTGTTTGTAACAGGTAACACATGCATGATAAGGTATCCTACAACAGAACAGGAGGTCTTCAGGTTGTAAACAACAGGTGCTCATTTTTAGTAATTTACTTTTTCCAAATTGCATATCTTGTGCTGTGCTGTATGTCCCATTTCCCTTACTTTCCAGGTCATGTGAAGAGCCTTAGGCACAGAGAATGGAACTTCACTGGTGTGGTAATGCACCATTTATGTGGCATCAGAGCTGTGCTAGGGACAGCTTCAACAAATGTTCAGCTTTTCCAGATTGTCTTGGAAATAAGAATAGAAATGGAAATTTAATCCTCATTCACTTTATTGTGGTTTTAGAAGCAGCTTGAGTGTGTACTTGCACCAAAATGCTATGTTTTGGTGGGTGGATGAAGTATAATTTCTGTAGTGAAATACTGAAGAACCTCACGTAGGACAGTGCATAATTATGTAATTGTCTCATTGAAGGCATGTGGACTGATCGGGTTTTGCAGATTTTCAGGCTGTGCTGAGGAGAAAAGGCACTCTATGGACCATGCCTGAATTAGATATAAATGTCACCAGTGTGCCAGGGAGAGCTGGTTGTGGGTTTGGTCAGCAGGTGCTCAGCAAGCCATGGGGAATGGAGTTCCCCCTGCATGGAGGTCATGTTTACCAAGATTGGATCTCTGTCAGTCTCTCAAGTGTTTCTGCATCTGTGTGCACTGTCTTTGGAGGACCTGGGCAGACAAATGTAGTAGGGATGCCATGTTTGTGGGAGGAGGCAGCCAGTGGGTGAAGACTGGGAAGCAGTAGAAGCAGCTCATCAGCACAGTTTTGTACCTCAGTGTGAGGTAGGATTTGGCCACGGTTCACAACCCTGGAAAGCACTAGTGCCCACTGGGAGCAGTAGATGGTGGAAGGGGCTTTGGCAACATCCCCAGTCCAGGTGTCCCCAGGGTAAAGGGCGCAGGGCAGTGTCCATGGCCTGGATGGGAGGGGAAAGGGTGCAGGGCAGTGTCCATGGCCTGGATGGGGTGCCTGGGGCCAATCCCTTCTGCAGCAGGGGATGGGAGGGTTGAGAGGGTGGCAAGAGGGGCATCCAGGTGTCTGCATATGAGGTCTTGGTCTCCTGCCCTGAACCCTCTCTGTGAGGAAGGCCCAGATAACCCATCTGGGTTGCCTGGTAGGGCAGATGCCATGGCAGAACCACTTCAAGTCCATAGAGCTTTTGGAAAATATGTCATCAGGCCTTTCTCCTCCTGGTTTCATCGTGCATGTGTCACCCTGTGTGTCCTCCTGCTGTCGATCTCTGTGGCCATCTCAGGGAGGCTCAGCCTCTGCCCAGTGAGCCCCCTGGCTCTGTTGTCTCGCTGGGGCGACCAGCAGGATTTAGCTGCCAGAGATCCCTGGGTCTGCCCAAAGCAGTGTGGGGCAGGCAGGCTGGGAAGCTTTGCATTATTGCTATTTTTTATTGTTACTTTTTTTCCCTCCCAATTTCTGGCTCTGCAGACCCCCAAATGCTCTTAATGGAGATATGGCCTGTTTATATGTTAATTTTAAGCCCGCTGACAAGCGGTTTGCTTTTCTCCTGACTTCTCACGGTTCCTTCGCCCGTTGAAAGCCGCTGCCATGGGCTTAGGGGATAAGGTGCCGAGAATTAGAAAATAAAATAAAATCTGCAGGATGCTGGAGAGCGAGGGGGTACAGGGATTGGCATGCTCCAAGTATAAATGGGTGATTTCTGAAAGCAAGGAACCCTGATACCAGGGGCGTGCATGACAATTACATCCAGTACAATACAAAATGTTAATTACTAAATTTTGAGAAATTAATGCTGATTAGCAGCTGTGTGTGTGTGTGACCTAAATACATCTATTGCTTATCTTTATTCATAATATACAGTTTATTGTTGATAAAGTAATGGCTGAATGGTGGGCTGGCCTATGAGTCTCATAGCTAAAGACTGAGGCCCAATTTGTAAATCGTCTGATATTTGTTGGCATCTGTTTTTTGTGGAATTTATATGGATGGGAAAGATGAATAGCAGTCTAAGCTATCCCCTTTACAACTCAACTCATAGGTATTATTGAGAATTCATATTGCGTTTATTATTTGGTCACAAAAATGGGCCTAATGCTTGTTGGCTTTAAAACACCTACTAGCGCTGCTTTCTCTCTCCATCTTGCAAAATATAAGACAAGGCCGAAGCTTAAATTAAAATCCTCAGGTTCTTATCTCTTTCCCACAGGAAAGCAAATCTGTGTTGAAAACCGTAAAATTAAGAGGAGAGCAAGGATAGCATAATTTAGCAAAAATTCATGGCACCAGATTCTGAGCTATATGACTGGAGGGATAGGTCAGACATTAAGAAGATACTGCCTGCTAATGCAAGTTCCTTAAGGTGGTGCTCTGGAAACAAGGAAAGCAGAAAATGCTGCACTGGTTCCCGTTTGCTTCCTTTCCTCTACTCCTACCAGCCTTAACAATAAATTGAGTTGTCCATTTAATAACCCATCTGCTTCCAGAAGTCCAGAAAAATCATGGACTTGTGCATGGAGCTATGTCTTAATGTCTGCTTTGTGCCAGAATTTCAATAGTGAACTCAATGAAAATTAATTTCATTGGCCTCTTAAATTCTTTTTCTTTTTTAATTCCTTATGTTTGACAGGTTGTCCTTGCTATCAGTGTGTCTGTCTGAAGGATAGCTTTATTTTTTTTGGGGGGGGGGGTTTTTAAAAGCCTGTTTGTTCTATAATTTTTTGTGCTAAGGGGCAAGGTAGAGTGGCAGGGCACAAATGAGGAGTTCCTGTTACATGCTGGCATCATCGCTGTGGCTCATCCCACTGTGGAAAGAGCAACTTGAGTTTTAAGCAGCATTAATAATGCAGGATTTCATTGGGATTGAGGAGTTCTGTTGTCTTGCAACCTTGATCTTAGGGAGTAATTTTGGACAGCATCCTTCTGTCGTGCTGCCTGCCTCCTCCCATGCACCTCTGAACTCCAGGAAGTGCTGGTGGGAAGTGTACATCTTGCCGTGCAAGGACATCACCTTATGGCACCCATTTCAGCACCCTTGTGGGCGTTTGTAGCGCTTTGAGTTCTCCTTGATAGAGTCAGAGGCCTCCCAGCTGTTCCTTGCGCTCCCGTGCCTCCCCTCTAACTGACCCTCTTTAGAGGCCACTGCCAACTGCTCATATATGAAATCAGCCTTCTAAGCGTGACCCTTCAGTTACCCAGTAGACAGACAAGAATTTTCAACCAGACTTTGTAAAGCTGCAAGCGAATTTGCTGTTCCTCTGGTGATGGCAGGGGTTTGTCCCAGCTGTGCCATGCCACAGCCATGGAGGAAGAGCAGTGGGAAGGAACAGGGAAGCTGATGAAGCTTTTAAAGCTGGAGATATGGCAAACCTGTCTTTAAGCCTTCTTTTTTTAAATGCTGTTCCTGTAACCAAAGGGTTTCTCCAGCCCTGCTGCTGACTCTGCTGTCCTTGGTGCACAGTGCCTGCCTGCCCAGCACGTTTCTTCTCCTGCCCTGCAACTCTCCATTTGCCATTTCCGCAGCCCTGTCTCAATGGCTCCCAAACGCCTTTCTTCCTGCTGCTGGCCCCCACCCATTTCCCTGCATTTCCTCAATATCTGCATCCCTCTTTGGGTGCCAGTGGTTTGAGAATGCCAATTCTGGCAGCAAACCTGCTTTCCATCCACTAGCCCCAATGTCATGTCTGTCCATCTGTTTCCCCCGCTTTAGTAATGCAAATATTTAAAAATAGCATTTTGGAAATGTTGGGTGGTTGGGGTTTTTTTCAAAGCAGAAGCCTCCCCTCGCTAACACAATTTAATTTTTTGTTCTTCTCTTGCAGTCCAACAAGGTGCCCGTGGTACAGCCTTCTCATGCTGTTCACCCCCTCACCCCTCTTATCACCTACAGCGATGAGCACTTTTCCCCGGGGTCACACCCATCTCACGTCCCCTCTGACGTCAGCTCCAAACAAGGTGAGCACAGTGGGGATGCAGGGTGGCCCTGGTGCCCTTTGTGCTGCTGACAGAGCCAATATTACCAATTTGTAATATTTTAGAGGGAGGCTTCCAGGTGCATATGCCCACTTTCAGACATGGTAATTCTGTCATGATGCTGATACTTAACTTGGCTGCTTAAATTTTTATGTTCCTTCTAATGTGATAATTTGGGCTTGCTTTTCTCATTAAAGTCTTTCAAAATCTCAGTAAACAGCAGCCAGTCTTCACCATCTTCTGTGGTGCCCAAGGCTTGCAGCATGCAAATACAGAAAGGGCAACTATCCCTGACATTCTCAAAAACAGGGGACAAGTGCTTCAGTAGTGGTGTTACTGAAAGCTTTTCTTTCACTTTATTTTATGTCCTTGTATTCTGGCTGTCCATATGTCAGTTAGCATAATCAAAGCATGGCCCATAAAACTAGTTTTGAGCCTGTGCAAGTAAAAGCTTTACAAATCCAACATTTTTTAACCTTCTTGTGGTGGGTGCCTTCTACAGAAAGCATCTTTTTAGATGTCTGAGTCATGGATGTCAGTTTTCTCTGCACCTCTAGGACCCCTTAAGGCAAACAAAAGCCTCCTAGATACACATCTGGGAATGTCAGACCAGCCCTGCTCAGGGTCAGTCTGCAGGCCCCCAGGGAAGAGTGGACAGTCTCCAAGGCGTCAATCCCAGTCTGTGCCAAGAGTTGCTGCCCAATACCCAGGAGAACACAAGGGATTCCTGGGAAGGGTGTGCTTGCTTGCAATGGGTTGCAGGAGCTGGGGAGGGATGTGATGGAAGCTGGGGAGGTGGAAGGGGATGGCCATCATGGGTCTGAGCCAGGGTTTGGTAAGAACCTGAGCAGAAAAAGCCTGCATGGGAGAGCTGATGGTGAGGAGGGAAGGAGAGAGAGCAGAGGCTTTACAAAGGCATTCACTGTAGTCTGGGTATCTCTGCATGGGCAGGAAGCCTGTCAGTGCCACAACTGGTCCTGGAGGGTGCCTCTCCCTGCCTCTCTCTGTGCTTGCATGTCCCACCGTGTGTTATGGCACCCATTTGACAAAATCCTGCAGCTCTGCTTTACCTGGGCACACATCCATATGCACAGTTGTCCCATTTATCTGAAGAGGCTTTTAGTCATCGCTGTTCAGGGAGAGAGACTTTTTTTGTTCTGTCTTTCCCTGAATGCCTAGGTTTTATTTTGGCTGTGCTATGGAGATAATAACATGGGCTACATCCAGAAAATGCTATGGCCTGGTGGCTCTGTGTGGGTTTTGCTGCTTGTTGGTTAGGTTTCGTTTTTTTTCTAGGGAGGGGGAATACAAAAAGCACTCTGCCTGGAAAGCCTGGCCTGTAAATACGTATACAATATCTGTTTCAGACTTGGAAGAAGCAAATGGAGACCTCCAGTCCTCATTTGTCTTCCTCCTTTGCATCAGTGCCGAGGAGAAGGATATTCACAGTCATTCCTTGAAATCCCAGGGGTGCCACACGATAAGAGAATGGGATTTCCACCTCTTGCAGAAGCTGGCTGTGACAGCTGGGGCACAACCCGCTGGTGCAGTTTGTGAGCTTAAGATGTTTCTGCTTACTGCATGCTGAGTTTGCCCTTCTGCGCCCCATCTTATTGCCTTTACCCCAGTTTATTTTTGTATTCCTGTACAGCAGATCCCAACTGAACAACATCTGGTTTGTTGGTTTTTTGTTTCTGCTGCACATCCTCTCTTCTGCTTCTTCTCTACCCTTTCCCCTGTCCAGCATCCCACCAGTCATGAGTGCAAGCCTACTGAGGGCCTCTGCCAGGAGGCACAAAGCTCATTGCCCTCTGGAGTTCCTGAACAGGCTCTTGATCCCTTTGCTCAGTGTCTGGCAAAGATGGAGATGGATGATGTGGATAATGCAGGCTGGAGACTACTGGTTTTGTCTGGGATGGTCTCCTTGATGTGTGTGGTCCTTCCATCCATACTCCCAGTTTCGGCGCCACCGGCGTGTGGGAGCAGCCGCAGTGAAGTAGCCCATGCAGTTGCTGCAAAGAGAGGATTTTTTTTTTCCTCAGGTCCTCTGCCAAACGCCTCCAACCATTGTTTCTGTCCTCGCCTCCCACTGTGGGTCTGGAACAAGGCACTGCCCTGGCGCCCTAGCCCTGGTGCCCTCCTCCCACCAAAGTCCTCTAACAAGGGGTTCCACAGCTTGCCCTCAGGACTGCCTCTTGCACCCAAGGCACTTTGGGATGGACACACAGCACCACCTTCCTAAAGGCAGTCAATTCTTTATTTTATTTTTTTAATTTTAATTTTTATTTAATTTAATTTTTTTTCTTAACCTTCTCGAGAGAACTTGCTTGGGAGGGCACTGGCCATGTGGTAGCTCTGTGTGCTCCTGAGGGTGCTAGGTGCTGGTAGCCCTCCATAACGGGCCAGAAGTTTTGGATCAGCCATAACAACTATGCATTAGTTCAGAGAGAACAGTGTTGTCTCCATGGGTCAGAACTGCAGATACTGGGGAAGGAGTGGCCCAGCTCCTTGTGCAGAACCTGCTCTGGCTGGGGCAAGGTCATGTCATCACTTCCAAGAGCATCAGTCATCATCAGAGATGTGAGAGATGAGACGCTGGGCTTCTTTTTACACCTTGTTTGGTTTTCTTTTCTTTTAACCACTCAGAAAGAGTGCTCCCTCTCATGTAAAAGCCCTGGGATATGTAAAGTGTTTCCTTTCCTGTCAGCTACCAGCTGTTTTACACCTTTGAAAAGACAGCTGGTCAGAAATTCGATCCTCACGTAGGTTGTGGTTCCAAGTCTGAAAATCCAGTTTTTTTGAGACAATGACACCACTGGTCACATGGTATTATTTTCTATGCTTTCCTGTACACGGTCCTGACAGATATTCTTCAAATCTTGTAATTAAATTCAGAAGATTTAAGTACAAACTGAGCAGGGGAATAAATCAGTAATATCAGTCTATAAACTAAGTCTCAAGGTAGCACATGCTCAGTCTTGGACCTTTGGAGTGTCACCATATAAATATTTAATACCCTTTTAAAGCAGCTGATTTAACATGTGAAGTAGACTTAACAATTCCTTCTGCTTCAGCCCCTCTTCCCCAAACACATTTAAATAAACCAATGTCTTTGTGGTCTCTGCAACTGTAATTCCATGTCTCCTGGGGGCACAAGGTTTAGGTGAAGAATGGAGACCACAGACCCTTTTGGGATAAGGATTAGCTTTAATCTTGAGGTGATTCTTGCAGTTGTAGGACTCTGTGTTCTGGGGAATGTGAGCTGATGGAGCATTCCTGATGGGACTCTTATTTTTCCATGAAATACTACCATTGCAAAACAGATTGACCTTGGAGCCCACAGGAGTCAACTTGATGAAGAGCTTAGTTGGAACTGGAGTGACAATTGGAAGCCAAATGAATCATATCAAGTGTGACCATTACAGGCCTGAAAATGATTCTTAATTAACCACTGATCCTCTGTGGTAGCAAGTTTCCAAAATCTGTGAATCCATAAGGGAACCCGTGAAAATATAAAAGTAGCAATTTACCTAATCTAATAGCTCTGCTGTGCTGTCTCTTTGACAACGCTTTATTTTCCCCTTGTTTCATGATGTGTTAGAAGAGGTCCTCAGGATCCTGTTGGGTTTGGTGAGACCATTGAGAGGACAGTAGCACCTAATGCACTTCACAGGAGATCTAAACTTGCACAGGTCCTTCCCCAATACATTTATTTCCTCCTTCCATGTTGTTTTTTCTGATATCTCCCTTTGAATTGCAGTATTGTGTGCAAATTGTTTTAAAGGTGGCCCGTGGAGCCTTTTGCTTTTAACACTAACCAAGAAGGTGTTATTCCTTATCCACAGCACTAGTTCCACTGTAGTATCAGCTGGGAACTGTAGGTCACATATGGAGTATTTTGAGGGGAAGCTCACTTGTTCTTCTGTGCTTTTTAACAGGCATGTCCAGGCATCCTCCAGCTCCTGATCTCCCTACCTTCTATCCCTTGTCTCCAGGGGGGGTTGGACAGATAACACCACCTCTTGGCTGGTAAGATTTTTTTTTAGCTTCTTTTCAGACAGGTGCATGTTCACACCATTCGCTATTGTTGAATCAATTACAGCAATCACAGTTGCAGCAAAATAATAATAATAATGTCATTCCAGTAAGAAATTGCTACTTTATTTTAGTTGAAAAGATGAAAAAAGTCGATCTTTGAAATTAAATGAATCTCTTTTTTCTGGACACATGCAGGAACTGAAGTGTGTATATTTCACTACACATACAGGAATTGAAGTGTGTAGATTTCACTTTGAAGTCTGTATGTTTCTTATGGCTCAGATTTGTGGCTCTTAGCTTTCAGAAAGATAGCAGCAAATGGTTCTCAAGTAATTAAATAAATTTTAATAAACCAAATTTCAATTACTGAGGAGAGGGGAGGTAAGAAAGAACTTTGAAGTGGGGGGGGGGGGGTAGATCTTGAAACTGCCCCAAATGGAGAACAAACTTTTGTAACCTGCTGCTCTTACAGTTTCTGTACAGAGAGAAGCCTCTGTCACTGGGAGATCTTGCTGCTCTTGCTAATGCTCTCATGATCTCTTGCTGCCACTCAGGGTGTCATTTTCCTTTTGGAGGAAATGTGGTATTTTTGGAGGAATAGATTTGGCAGGATGCTTCATGTCTGCTTGGGGTAGATATGTACTTGCCTTCAGTTCTCTTGGAGCAGGGAATAAGGCAACTCGGCCACAATTTCAGTGCTTTAGAATGTGTATTGTGACTAGTCTGTGCCCATTCAATGAGGGATACAGATTTTTTTATTTTTTAATGTCTCCATGGGAGGGAAACATGATCCGGATGAAAACAGGCAGGGAAAGTAAAGAGCAGAAGATGGTGAAATGTTGTATTGCTGGCATGTCTTTCAGGAAAGGCCACATGCCTTTTTGGAACAAATAATTAGTAGATATCAAACTAAAATATGGAAGTACCTGACCATCTATTTTTTTAATCTTTCACCCCCCCTTTCCCCATTCTGCTGCTTAGCTGATTCCTCACTTCCACTGCCACCAGGCAGTTGCTAGCATGCATTTTCCAGATGTGGTCAGTCATTTCTTCTGAATGGTTTGTCGGTGAAGAAACTGGGGGGAGGGAAGAGGGAAAAGAGAAAGAAGAGGAGAGACAAGATGCAACCTTACAAGGCTCAGGGATGTGTTCAGCAGCACTCACCAACAGTGGGACATACTCAGCTGTCCCTTATGCTATGGCTCCCTGCTGTGAGGTAGCACTGTTGAGACTTCCTTCAACTTTTTTTTTTTTTAATTTCCTCTTCCCTTTAAGCACTGTTCATTTCCAGTAATATGCTCCAAGAATGAAATCTGTGTCCTGAACCTTACAAAGGCCAGGTTCCATTTTTCCTCATCTGAGAGCCGATTGACCAGTTGATAGGCAACTGTTCAAAAAGGATTGATGTGTGTGGTGTCTCTCTGGCTGGTAGAGGTGTTTGGGCTGAACTGGTACTTGCTCACATTACCATCTCATGCTACTTCAGGGGGTTCATTGTAGTCATCAAGTAATCAAAACATAGTGGTGATGATAAAAATTAAAGACCTGAAGTGATGGATTGGTGGCAAAATATTCTGTATATGTGAGAGTGCAAAGGAGACAAAAACTTCACACAAGCTTCTCTTACTGGACTGCAAAGTTTGATCTTTAAGTAGTAAGATAGGCTTGTGTTACTGTGGGCTTTTATGTGGTTGGGTTGGGGTTTTTTTATGGAATCAGTTTCTACTTAGAAAAGCTGTCCACTTGTACCTCACTATAGCATATGCTAATGGAAAGAGTCCTAAATTTTCAAAAGACTTAATAAAACTGTTCAAAAGGCTTTTTAGCTTAATAATTCACCATCTGGTGTTCTCACTCTGATCTACAGTAGAACTATTCGATAAGATGCTTTTTTCCTAAGAGCTTGTTTGACAAATCTGATTCCAGTGCTTCTAAAACTAGGCGAGAGAGGGATGGAGATAGAGAAGTGTGCATGACTATGTGTGCCTTGGGGGAGGAAGGCTGGTTGTTTTGCTTTCCCTCCCAGTGGAAACTTAGATTGGGAATCTTTCAATAGCAAGGGAGAAAGTTCAAAGCATTTAAGCATTCATTAGTTTCATTAGCAGAACTCTTGAAAGTGTTAGCTCTTACTATTTATTTGTGACTAGTACTGAGTTCCCATCAAGAGTTTGTAACTCTAGAATAACCATTGAATACCATATCATATGATTGATGGGTTCCTTTCTTCTGTGACCTCAGGCAAGGTCAGCCTGTATATCCCATCTCGAGTGGATTCAGGCAGCCCTATCCATCCTCACTTTCAGTCGACCCTTCCATGTCCAGGTAGGTGTAGGAGGTGAATGACTGACTGGGGAGTAACTGCTGGCATTAGAGGGCAAGTTGCTCTTCTGCTTGCATCTTGGTCTGCCTTTGCTTGCTTTTCAGTCAGCTAAACCCTTATGCATACATTTTTATTTAACTTCTGTGTGTATATGCAGTTTGCCTGGATCCCACACTGGTCTCATTCAGCATTTTCTTGTCAGTCTCTGAAGTGTTGCAATGAGGAGCACTCAGTGAATTGTCAACAATTAATTGAGCTGTTTCATCTGAAATGAGTCATTAGTTCATTTCTAGATGCAACACATGGTGTTATGCATAGCATCCTTGGGTTTTGCTCATGTCAGTATGCACCAGGTGGATTGTCACTCTAGTCTGCATTCTCTAGTCCCAATTTCAAAGTTGTTGGTAATTAGTCTTGAATCACGTAGGTAATGCTCTGTGTGGAATCTTGCTCACAAGTAGGTATTTCACAGCCCAAAGCCACTAATGGCAGGAGATGCCAGCACAGTAATTGTACTGGTGTGTGACTCAGGCACTGTGTCTTTATGTCTAAGTGCAAGCAAGCAATGCTAATTGAGACTTGGCCATGACACACTCCAGACCTCCTATGCTCTGCTTTTGCATTCTAAAGACAGCTTCTGCATCCTGTGCTTGGTGTACAAGAGGTTGCAAAATACAATTCTTGGGGTTTTTTTCTGTCATCTGTAGAGAGACATCCTCCTGCACAGGGATTTAAGGCAGGCCACTTGATAAGTGGTAGGTCCTCTTACCTCTTCGTGTGTGGGCTCCTTTGGATTATCACTGTCCCTTCACTTCTTTACAGGGGAATGATAAGCATGTGCCTGTCAGGGTGATTGGGAAGAAAACACATTCTTTCTCCGTGATAAAATCACTTGATTTGGTTACAGGGCTTTGTGTTTCCTTTATTTTGATCACATGAAGGAAAAGGGCAGCAAGGAGACTAGGGAATGGTGAAAGGCTGGATGGCATTCCTTAGCCATCACTACTTCAGCAAAACTTTGGAGCATAAGCTTTTCATGTTAACAGTACTTTCCACCATTTAAAATACAGCATGCAGGTTTTCTGCTGCGCCTGAGCTTGCAATGCTCAGCATCTTCAAAATCTGTCTCAGCTGTCCTTGAGAACTACCTGGGTTAGTAGGGTGGGATTATTCAGTTAGTGGTATTTTGGTTTTATTTTTCATTTTCCTTCTTGTACAAATGAAAGGAAGCTTTAATTAGGACAAAAAAAATCTCTCCCTGCTCCCATCCTTCATCCAGGATGCAGGATTTTCAAAGTTTATTTTAAGCATTCAAGGTAAGAATAGTGGGTTCAGATGAAATGATGTTAAAATCTTTTACCTTAAGTTCCTTGAAAAGTAAAGAGAGCCATCAGGGAGTTCTTGAAAAGACTCTTCTTTCATTTTATTTGTTTCTGCATGGCAGTTTCCTCCTTTGCATTGGCTGGTGGTGGATATTTCAAGGATGTTTATATCTTGGTGTGGAAATACATTTTTTTTGGTTAAGAAATGTGTATTTTTATTGCTACACAGTGCAACAGTACAAATAATAAATATTTCTTGTGTGCATTGCTAAAAGCGTTTGTCTGAAAGGTAATAAAACAACTTCTCTACAACCAAAATGTTGACTCGTTTGTTTGTTTGTTTTTCTTGAATAATTGGGCTACAATGCACAAATCTTAGCCAAATATCTTTGGTGTGCTTTTTAAGAGTTGTCTTCATTGCAAGCTCCATAGCATTTGCATTCTTGGAGTGTCCTGCTGCTGTCATACATGTTTGATGCTATCTTCAGTGGGGTTACAGACCTTGCCTTGTTTTCTCTTTTAGGTTTTCACATCACATGATTCCTGGTCCTCCAGGCCCTCACACAACTGGAATCCCTCACCCAGCTATTGTAACACCTCAAGTAAAACAAGAACATCTGCACAACGACAGTGAGCTAATGCATGTGTGAGTCTGCCTTTCTGCTCTAGCCCTTGATGAATAAATGTTTGAGAACTCCATATGAAGAAGAGTCAAGGATGCTTTAAAAAAAGTGCCTTTCATGACCTCTTCGAATTTTAACTCTTCTCCTATAACTAAAACAGGGACTTTGGGCCGCTGTTTGATAGGGTAATGAAAAGCCATTTTTCATTCCAGTCCAGCACTTTTAAGCTGTTGGCAACAGTCATTTCCATTCAGCCATAATCATGGACTTGTCCAGTTGTGACTGGTGCTTGAGTGTGAACTCATGAACTTCTGCTGGAAAAGTTCTTACCTGCAAAATTCACTAGTAAAAAGCAGTCTCACTGCTTAGTACTCAAGGCAAAAGACCTAGGAAAGAAGGAGATGAGAAGCTATTCTCCTACCTGTGGCAGTAGTCTTTTAGGGTACCATGGATAGTCTTTCAAAAAGAGAATTGAGACAAGTTTGGAGCAGATTCACAGATTAAATGTTACTTGCTAGAGAATGTCAACCTGGTGTCCTCCCTGAGTATTAAACTAAAAGATATGAACGTGGATGGGACATGACCACTGAAATTCTCATTCCTACTACTTAAGTGCTACTGTAACCACAAGTTAGTAATTTGCCATTGGATCTTTCTAGGTTGAAGGCAAATTAATGCTTTTTTTCCTTTCCTTTCCCTTTCCCAACCACGTTTTAGGAAGCCTCAGCACGAACAGAGAAAAGAACAAGAGCCAAAAAGACCTCATATTAAGAAACCTCTGAATGCTTTCATGTTGTACATGAAAGAAATGAGAGCAAACGTTGTAGCAGAGTGTACTCTGAAAGAAAGTGCAGCTATCAACCAGATCCTTGGCAGAAGGGTATGTACAGCAGGCTTTGTGAGTGCTCACATGTGCTGCTAATTTGTGTTTCCCTTTGGCTGGATGTGAAGGCTGGCTTTCTGCTTGAGGTGATAACTGATGTGCAACTATCAAATTAGCCATAGAAGATAAAACATGCAACAAAAATAAAAACAGTATCTTGATTTTCTTTTTTCAGCATTAGCAACATCATCAAATTTGTGTTTGTTCCACTCACGTTATGGTGTCAGTATCTCAGAAGTGAAATACTCTCAGTCACACATAGAAGGAGCATTCTAATCACATTCTGGGTCTTCCCTTAGGATAGTGTCCATCAGGGCAGGAAGGGATCATTCAGAGATGAACACTGGATGCCACTGGAGATGAAACTCAAAAGTGAATATAACGTGGTCCAGTTGTAGCCATGCAGGTTGGTCATGTAGTCCAACATCTGCACAAAGCAGGTCCAGTTACATGAGGTTGCTCAGGAACCTTCCCAGCCAAGTTTTGAATATCTCTGAAGCCATCAGCCGTGTACTGATGATCCCAGTTCACGTAGCAGAGCCATGCTGAGCGCTGTATACTTCTGTGGCTTGGTAGGTGTGTTTTGTACTTTCCACGCTCACAAAAAACCCTATGCAGGCCAGCTCACAGTACAGCCTTTGTGCTCTCTGCCAGCGTTGTTCTTCCAAGGGAAGACAGCGGAGGTAAATGCCCATTTTGCAATTGACTCCCAGAAATGAGGAAAGGGGTGACTTCTGTATCAATCTGAGTTTGAGTAGGGATTATTCAAATTCCCAGTGAATACCTCCTTTTGATCACTGACCAAGGCAGTATTGAGAGGCACTGTGACTCTCTGAAAACCCTGTACTTTTAAGTGGGAAATCTCTACATGACCTTAAAGTGCTCCTTTTACATTACAGTTGGAAGACTTTCCCCTCCAAACAGAGCAGAAATCTACTGGTACTTGTCCCATTTCATGCAGTCTTCTGCTTTCTGTTGTTCTTGTTACCTTCCCTTAAAGGACATCTTGGTGCTTGCCTTTTCCATGCTTTCATGCAAGTCTCTAGGATCATGTATGGGCCATTTGCTTAAGAGTTGGACTTGATGATCCTTGAGAGTCCCTTCCAACTCACAGTATTCTGTTATCTGTGAATTACCCTTACAGGTGATGGCAGTCCCAGATGACTGATCTTAGCTGCTTAGTGTGTCAGCCTTGTTTTCTTGGCCTGAACCAGGGCAGGGCCATATTTATCTCTGTTTTGGTAAGGAATCAGCCTCAGCCTTGTGTGTTTTTATTGCAGCTTGGACTCCTCTTTTCAAGTTACTGTTCTACATGAAAGTACCTCAAATTCCACTTTTCCTGTGGTGCAAACAAGGCATGAGTTATCCAATGCAATTGCTGGGGCATTAATTATTGTCAAGTGTTTTGTGTTCAGTCATCCTGGTCATTATTTACCCTGTGCTGTGCCAGAGGAGGAACCACCTCTGTTCTCATGAGGTGACACTTTGCATGCTGCTGGGCTCTCTGATGCCACAGCATTGTGTTCACCACCTTGCAGTTTTTGAATGTGCCTGTGGAATTTGAGAGTTGCAGACAGGCTGAGCTCCTGTGCTCTCAATAACACATCCAAATTGCCAAGTCAAGGCAGACAAGAGCCATCCTCTGCTGTGTAACCAAACAACATATTAAATGATACAAATGTGATGTGATCTGAAATCTTAGTTCTGTATGTTAGTCTTGTATGAATGTCTTAATGATTGTTTTGTTTATCTGGTTTTTAGATTTTTTTTTAATAACTTCTTCTCTCCTTACTTCCCCATGGATGTTGTCAAACAAGAAGATGCGTCTAATGCTGCAGCAGTGGAACTTAATTCTAAATAAAAGGCCTTTACTCCTTCTGGTTCAGGTCTATGATAGATGTTTCAACAAGAACAAAATTATTAGATACTAATGTAGCCTGGTACCTTTCCAAATGTGCAGGTTGTGGGGTTTTTTACTTGCTTTTTTGGGGGGTATTTTTAAGTACATGAAACCAGGAGATTTATTCCTGCTTGGCTACAAAGGTCAACTCATATAATTTGTAAGACTGTAGTTCTGTAATTTTGTTATCTTTGAAACTTTTGTAGTTGTCATTTCCTTTTTTAATCAGAAAGCAGGTACCTTAAATTTCAATACTTAGAAGTTGATTTTGGAACAGGTTTGCTGGTGCACAGAAAGCCTTCTGTGTTGGCATTGAAAACTTGTATCTAGGGGCTGCTTGAAACCAAGACAGCAGACCCTTCTGTCAAGGGGAGATTGCTGCCCTTTAAAAGCAGCACAAACTCCCTCAATTCTGTCAGGAGCTAAAGGCTGGGTTTTGTTGTTGTTTTCTTGTTGGGGTTTGCTTTTGTTTGTTTGTTGTTGGTTTTTTTAAGTAGTGTTGGGAGAGAACGGTTCTGTGAGCAGGTTATTTGGTGAGCCCTGTTTCCATAAATAATTTTGTCTTGCTCAAGGCACTTGGCAGTTGCAGAGCTGACAAATGCCTGAAAGTCGTTAATAAACACAGATGCTTGTAATTGCTAATGAATTTCATTTTTGCAGTGGGGAAGGACTGAATCAAAGTCACTAAAACACTTGCTCAAGTCATCTGTTGCCTAGGTATAAGCTAGTTCCTAGTCTAAAGGTGTGTTTATTTTGTTTGCAGTGGCATGCTCTCTCCCGTGAAGAACAAGCAAAATATTATGAACTAGCTCGTAAAGAAAGGCAGCTACACATGCAGCTTTATCCAGGCTGGTCTGCAAGAGACAACTATGTAAGTCACCCACTTGAAGGTTCTTTTTTAAAATTCACTTTCTTTTTCTAACTTCTAAAATTATTATTGTTTCTTATTTTCCTCTATAACTTGTGGAAAGTTCTGGATGAAGAGATGGTGAACATACATACAACATAAACCTTATATTTGTTTTCACTTCAAGCACCCAGAAAACTTGGTATTTTGTTGTTGAGACGCTTCTTACAAAATCCACAGTTTTTGAGGGGAAAAAATAGCATGGAAAGTTTTTTTCCTAAGACAATGGCCAGTACTGTCTGGAAGCTCATGTTGTACTGTACAGCTGTGCATTTTCCCTCATTTTCTATCTGATAAATTATTATCCAGTAATCTTTCTTAGACCGGAGAAAAAAAGGGATGTTTTATTTTCAGGAGAACTGCAAGCCCAGGGGTCTCAAGGCAGACTAAACTTCAGCTGAAATTAATTGAGAATGGTCCATGTGTGGAAATCTTGTATAAGTAACCTTCATGATAGAGCCTACTGTTATACATATACACACACATATATATATATGTATGTGTATGTATATGTTAAGAAGTTTTCTTACAGTTACTCTTGTTTTATAAGTAAATATCAAATAGGCCACACTGCATCGTTGCACTCTGGTGCCTACAGTGAGCTGTCAGTGTAGCCAAATGTGATGATATCAAACTCAGAAGCTGCAGTCCTGAGAGACTGATCCTAACCTGAGATCTGAGCTCCTTTCTGTCCCCCCATTAGATGTGACACCATCTACTGGGACAGGAAATGTACATGCTATATCTGGCTCAATTTTCCTTCTGCATTAGGGGGACAGCAATTTTTCTCTACTTCAGTGATGTCTTTGGACATTGAGGATTGAGGTACCTAAACACAGTGTTAACAGAAACTAGAAACTAGCAGAAAATGCATTGACACAGAAACTATGTGATTATCTCTGAAGGAAATGCCCTGGTCTTGCTGACATGCATGCCCAGTTTTGTAAGCACAGCCACAACTGAAAGCCCTAGTAGCTTCTTTCTGTCCTTTTTATACAGCCAATAAACTGTCCTGACACTACACAGGTAGGGTTTATTTTCAGTAGCCAGACCATGTCAACAGAGCTACCTTGAAGTATAGCTGTGAACAAACAGGGCCTTAGGGAAAGACTCCCTGGAAACAAGAGGGTTTAGCTTGTCTCAAATTGACTTGCTGGAAAATCACACCACTTTGGAGTCTTGTCAGCTCGTGCTTACTGGACATCAGGCTTCAGGATGGTCCTGTGCTGTTTGGCCATGTTGGCTTTGAGGACCCTGTACTCTGCCCCAGCCTGTGCCACACAGCACGAGCAGCAGACCTGCGCTTTCTGAAATGCCTCAACAGACATGTGGAGAGTGTGAGGTGGCACGTATGAGTTATCTCTTTGATGTGCTTCCAGCCTACATCCTGTGTGGAAGTATAGCTCTGACATACTCCAGTCCTGTATGTTACAATGAAGAACTCTGCTAGCTTCCTCCTGCAGCCCTCCCCTCTGCCTCTCCAGGAATGCACACACTCGGCAGTGGTGGTCAGACAGTGATCATAGGAGAGCACAGTTTATCACTGAAACCTTTTCAGATATATGGCATCTTTTTTTTTCTCTTTGGTTTTCCTAACTTAGGCAGTCAAAAAGTGAAATTTTAATTATTTATCACAGGTATTACTACAGTGTTTTCAGGGTTGGAAGTTACTTAGGGATGGTTCTTCTGTTTCACAAAACAGTACAAGTGAAAAAAGTGTACTGTTTGGCTTTAGTTCTTCTATTTTTGTTTGCCTGGTTTTAGGAATTTTGCCTGATTTTAGGAAAATCGAAGAAAATGTTAAACATTGTTATTCAACTGTTGAAACTATCTTTTTCATATCTTTTTATTACTGATACCCAAAGCAGTCATGCAAAATTGTGTGATAGACATGAGAAGCAGAATGTTTTCACAATGTGAGGGTCGATGTGTGCTGCAGTTGTCAGAAACTATCTTACTTGGAAATGCTGACAACTAGTTTTCAGCCCAGCCTTCTATTTGTTCACTTGTGTTATCTCATAGGTAGATCTCAGATCAGCTTTCAGTTTATGTTTTAACACTTGAAGTCAGCCTGACATAGAGAATTAAACAAATTTTCCTCCCATGACTTTTCCATGTTAACATCTGCACTAATGCACTTTCCTCTCAAAAAAGCATTGCCTTGGTGCCTAAGTGATAAAGCATATTGCTGGGAGCTCCCCAGAGCCCTTGAAATGTGTTTTCCAACTTCTAGTCTTGGTCCTGACTTTGGAATCTTGCACACAAGGCATTGGCCAGCCCAGTTGCCAGCCTTGGGATAAATAAGGACAGGAGCTTGAGAGTCAGGCAAGCCCAGAGTCAGAGAGGAGTGGAGGCTACTTAAGTTCATGTGCTGGAGCTTCACCACAGCCTGTATTTGGAGTCCTCCCTTGCTGTCCTATCAATCAGTGAGCACTGCAGGGGTTTGAGGTGGTTTCTCACATCACCTGCTGTCCATCCCAGTACTTTGCAGAGCCAGCTTGTGGAAAGATGTGTCCCAGAACCTCTGCCCTTCCCCTCAGAGGCCACTGTGTGTGTTTGGCATGCTCTGTGCTGGGAGATGCAGCTGCCAGCCATGCGAGTGGGGGCCAGAGGATGGACAGCAGGCTGCAGCCCTGCTCACAGCAACTGCACCAGCCTTTGCCAGAGTTCATCTGTTGCAGCCTGTCTGGAGGCTTCTTTAAAATATAAATGGATATGATTTTTTCTTAAAACACACACAAAAAGTTTTCACTGATTATAGAGGGCAATAAAGATAAGACATATAGAGGAATATCAGTGGTGGTTAGGGTGATGCAAGATGATTGAGGTTTAAAATTGTGGGTCTAAGCTGACCTTTTGTTTCAGTTCACAGACTGTGTGAAGCAGGAGCTGTGGCCATTTCCATAGAATGGGGGTGCAGGAGAAGGCTGAGTGTGTAGGTTGGCAGGCTGTGGCCAGTGTGGTCTCTCAGAAAAGACAGCTGCCAGGCATTTATTTGTGTTCTGCACTTCAGCCATGTTAAGGGTGCTCTGCTGTACAGTCTCTGCTGTTTGGTTATTGCAGAGCATGCTCTCCAGGCACAGCCACACCAGCCTTGGCTTTTGTTCAGGTACCAGCATTATCAGAACAGTTTTTGTTGGCTGGTTTGCACCCTGGGGACAAGTGATGGTCGTCCTAGGTACTTTCAACACCCTGTCTGCTCCTACCATGTATGACAGTGTAAGTATTGGAATGTGTGAAGAGTTCTTGTAAGAGCCATAAATTAGGATATCAACATACGTGTCATCAGATTATTGAGCGTGAGAAGTCTTTTCAGTGCTTGCGGCTGCCAGTGTTAGTTGAAAAACTGCCAGAAATTGTAATTCCATGTGGATAGAAATATATGTATTGCTGATGTGCATATTTCTCCATAGATGCTCAGAGCAAACTTTGTTACCATTGAACTAGTTAAAATTGGGATAGAAAAGCTACCCTGAAAATAATTGGGTTTTTCTCTAATATTTTCAGTGTCCAGATGACTTTTGCTGTGAGGTAAGTGACAAAAAAGAAGTTCTGTGAATGTAATGGCATGATAAAATTTCCTGTTTTTCAGGGGAAGAAAAAGAAGAGGAAGAGAGAAAAGTTGCAGGAATCAGCATCAGGTAGGCCGTGACCACCTCTTACTTGCCCTTCACCTCAGGTATATTTTAGAAACCAGGGCTTGCGCTATTTAATTTTTACGAGCTTTTGTCTAACACTTGCTTCTGATGGACGTTTTAAGATATTTCACTTGGAATGTAAGCTTGTGAACATGCACACAACCCATGCCTGCTTTCCCTTACACCTTTCTGAGCAGCAGTCCTGATGGCATCAACATCTTTGGCTGAACTTACGCATTGCTGCAAACCATGTCCTGTTTTACCTTTGCTTTTCTCCTCAATCTGTGCTGTATCATCTTTAGACTTAACTATGGCTCAAATACTGTGTGGTATTTTTGGACACTGGAAGCTTTACACAGACCTTTTGTAGTAACTGTATTTTATCTCACTGTATTTTACATTTCTTTGTACACTAACAGCTGCCTAGTAGGTTGGCTAAAAGCATCAGTGAGGTCTCCTCTTTGTCTTTAAAATATATATAAAGAAACACCCTGTTTTCCCCAACAAAAAATGGCTGGTATAAGAACCATAAAAAAAACCAAACAACAAAACCAAAAAATACACACAAAAAAATTCCATGTAACACTGTAGCAAACAAACTTACTTGGAATGTGCAAAAACTCTGTAACAGAAATTTGTTAAAGGAAAACAATCTTCTACAGGTACAGGCCCCAGAATGACAGCTGCCTACATCTGAAGCATGGTAAGAACATCTCTAAAGCTTTCCTGCTGATAAAACTGAATTGTAAAATATGGCTTCTTATAAATTTTATGCAATAATATGGATTTAGCAAAAATTGCAGAACTACCATATCCCAAAGCTAATGTTACATTGATTACTGATGGTTTTTATACCGGCTATCTATTAGGTGTTCACCATTTCACTGCTTAACCATAATATTTTCAAATTGATCACACCTCACTGACTCAATGCAAGTCTGCCTGTGAACCAGGGATGGGTTTATTAAGTGGTGCAAGCCCTCCCAGACTGTCACAGCTCATAAGAGCAGGGTAGACGCTGGATTTGAAGCACATTTTATGTCCTGACATCAACAAGATTCTGGCTGGCTGGGTACACTTTTAAAAACAATTTATTCACCTGTATACTAACAAAACACCTGCTAAGAAAATGGGACTGTATTTCAATTGTTTCAAGAATTTTTCCCACAGCTGTAACAGTGGTATTTCATGTGTGGTGCAGGTTGGGGTTTTTTGTGGTTGTTGTATTTCCAGCATGTGTTTTCTTTCTTTATATCATATTACCTGCACTGAGGGTGGAATGCCTAGTGATTCCACATGTGCAATAACACCATCTAGTCAGCTTGTGAGTGCACACAGTACCACAGTGAGATTCTAATTTCTCAGTGTCTGTGTTGGAAGGCTGGTCCTTCTCTTTCAGCGTGATGTATTTTCTAGTAGGAATGGCATTAATTTGAAGTAATAGTAGCTTCTAAGCTACTAACCCATATTGCACTTGGAAGATCCCCAGGAATTCCAGGAATCATGCAAAAAAACCAACAAAACCCCGACTTTTCCAAATCACCTACGTGCTGTATGAGAAATGGGCTCTGTCCTCTTCCTCTGCCTTGTTTGGCCACAGATTCCCTGTGGTACTCAAGAGCAGTCAGCAAAGCAGGCTCCTGTTGGCCTTCTGCTCTGCTTGGACTTCCAGCCTGAGAAAGCCAACTTCACTTTGCTGTGTGCAGTGTGTCAGTCAGCAGTCAGCATGATTCAAGCCTCTTCTGAAGTTATGCCATTATGCTGGTTAGTCTAAACTTAAGACAAGACTTTGGTGGTTTGTTTGTTGGGTTTTTTTACGCTGAAGTAAAGTGAAAAGACAAAATGTGTGCTCTTTTTTTCTTCCTAATAAGCAGAAGTTTTTCAGGCAAGCAGGCGGTCTTATCCTTTGCAATGTGCCTGAGTCATGCTGCTTTGAGATGTGGATTGTGGTGTTGGGGTTCTGTAGCCTATACAACAAATGTAGCTGTAAAATATTGTTACTTAGAGCATTATACCTATTGCAAAATAAAGTGCTTTAACCTTGAGTTTTATAATTGATATTTCAGCTTAGTTGCCCAGGTCCATGACTGTTGTGAATATTTTTCACTTTGATCTTAACACAGTATCAGTAGGCAAAATACCCATAATTTTATCTGAACTCATGCAGAGTATTTGATTGGGATTGGAATACAACTAAGGTTCAAGTGACAGCGTAAAAACAGGAAATATTTGGTTTCTTGGATGCCTTACAGTCTTGCCTATGCTGACCTACTTTTGTTGGAGATTCTCTGCATTTTCTGTATTACAGGTTGAATGTTCTGAGTGTGGAGGTTTTTTCTCTCCCTTTGACCTTTACACTGCTGCCTTCCTGTGTCCTCTTAGGCTTTGTAACAGTGTGGAAACTGTTGGCAATATCTGTCTGTCTTCAGGCAATTTGTAACAGAGTCTGAGAACAGTAGTATGTTCTTCAGGGAAGGGGAAGTGTGCTGTTGACTCCATATACGCATGTGAAGGCAGCCTCTCTAAGTGTTTCATGCTGAGTGAATGATCTGCACTGGAGATGTGCAGATGTGCTCTTGCTGGAAGCAGATGCACAGAATGATTTAGGGAACCTGAATCAACCAGACTTCAAAGTAAACTTCTGAAGGTTAAGGCTCTTGCCCTCTGCAAGCCTAATCCAAAGAATGTTTTGCCCACAAGCATAATATCTTACCAGGCCCACAGCAGAGCTGTTGTAGTCTTTACTGGATGGAGATAATAAGTTTGGGAATAGCTTTCTTACTCGTATGGATGGTGTAAGGAAGAGGGAGAAGGAGGGTGGGAGGTCTGGGAAGGAGACAAGCGTTCTGTTATCTGAGAAGAATCAGAAATGAGTAGGTGGCAAGACCAAAGAAAGAATCTCAAGATCAGCACAAAGGAGATCAACCAGGGCTGTAATTACAGTGATGTAAGTGAGAAGGATGAAATGGTGGGAGGGTTGTGTGGTGGGATGTTCAGAGGAAAGTAACGGAAGAGACATGCAAACAGACATGATTTAAGATACTGTGAAAGTTTTGGGTGTAGGGTTTTTGTTGGGTTTTTTTTTGTCCATGAACATTCAGCAAGTAACTGATTTTAAAGGTGGACCTCTAATCCTGCTTTATGACTTGAACATGATTAGAGTGGTAAAGTCAAGGTGGTAGCATTATGTTTCCCCCTTTCCAAGAGTTGTACACAGCGGGAGGCATCTTATGGCTTCACTGCTTAGGATTGAACTGAGTTCTGTGAACTCCAACCTACTGAATGGCCAATTTGTAAAACACTTCAGAATGCCCTAGGAATACTATGACCCTCTGCACCAGTCTTTGCTATATTATCCTGAGTTACTCCAAAGTGTGTCCTTCAAGAGTTGTGGAACTGTCCCAGGAAGGATTTTGTTTGCAGTTGATGTGGCCCAACAAACTCTTTGAAATAACTTTGATTTATTGAAGAAATAAGTGTTATTTATTCTCTTATTTTGAAATCAACCAAGAGTCGAATTAAACCTGATAATGCTAAAAAATAAATTGAGATGAGGCCAGGGAGGGAAGGGGAAATGAGAAAAACTAAGATAAAGGACAATGTAGAGATCACCTGTTGAGCTTTCTGAAAGGTGTTTTTTTTTTTTTTACTTTAAGCACAACCTTCTAGGGGATTTGTAAATAGAACCAATTCTGTCTTGGAAGTGGAGATTTCTAATTTCCTATCCAGTCTGACTTCTGGAAGAAAAAACCCAGTGATTTTTAGCATCTCATGAGTATTTTGAAATCAGCAAGAAAATAGAAGGGTACTAAGAAAAATTCCTCATTGTTCTGCAGCATGGAAATA
This sequence comes from Geospiza fortis, assembly GCF_000277835.1. Classification (NCBI taxonomy): domain Eukaryota; kingdom Metazoa; phylum Chordata; class Aves; order Passeriformes; family Thraupidae; genus Geospiza; species Geospiza fortis. The sequence continues at coordinate 13,953,617 of NW_005054304.1, forward strand.
CTTAACTTCTTATGACTTGCTCTGTACAGAACTCTAAAAGGCTCATCATTCAACATATGGCAGGATGCAATTGGGAAACTACATAATTTAACATTGTGTTTTGGCATATCTTCAAGGGCTAAAAAGAGCGATAGAGAAGCTTAATAGACATCTGAAAACCTGTGAGAAGTTTATTTGTGGCTTGCAAAATTCCATGACAATTAGCATCTACATTAGCAAAGCTTTCAAAACCAAGAAAACTTGACTAATACTGATTTGCAATCAGAAGTACTTAAAAGGATCAGATTAAGACCATTTAACTTTGAACAATAAATTATCTTAACATTTCAAACTTCCTATGTGGAAATTTGAGCCAAATTTCAGCGCAGAACTGATTCTTGGGCCGTAGTTTATGACTGGATTATGTTTTCCCTATTACGTAAAAATAAACTGGAGTGAGGCTGTGAAAGCAGATTATAAAGTGGACCAGTCCACAGCCAGAATAGTGTGGAAGTGTCTGATGACTGTGGTTGTGGTTGACCATGGGTTTCTGGCCAGCATCGGAGAAAGGAGATGCAAAGAGGATGTGGTACCTTCCTTTCTGAGGCATGTTTTTAAACCTGGGTTGTCCAGTGCTCTTGAAATTGCTGAAACAAATGCTCCACCCCTTCCCATAGCCCTTGACTGCTCAGAAGCTTTAAACAGAGCTTGGAGAACTTGCACAGAAGTTAGTCTCTGTGAGAATGTGTGTGGTGATGGTGGTGCAGAGATTTGTCCTGATTTGCTTTAAAAATTGTTTCCTGTGTGACCCATATTTTCCTATTCCCCATTTGCCTATGAATAGTGGCCTTCAGCACAGGCAGAGGGACAGAATGACCAGAAGAAAATTTTCTGGATCAAAGTATTTGTATTATTTCAGATAGGTATAAAGTTTCCATAGAAAACAAGTATAGCCCTCAGACAGATCCTGGCTAGGACTGAAAGGGACCTTAAAGATCATCTAGTTCCAGTGCCCCTCCACCATGGCCAGGGACACCTTCCACTAGACCAGGTTATTCAAAGCCTCATCAAATCTGGCCTTGAACACTTCCAGAGATGGGGCAACTTCTCTGGGCCCCACCACCCTCACATGAAAGAATTTTCTTCCTAATATCCAATCTAAACCTATCCTCTGTCAGTTTAAATCCACTCCCCCTTGTCCTATCACTACATGCCACTGTAAGAAGTCCCTCTCCAGCTTTCCTGTAGGCCCCCTTTAGGGACTGGAAGACTGTTGTAAGGTTTCACTGGAACTTTCTCCAGGCTGAACAAGCCCAACTCTCTTAGCCTGTCTGCAGAGGGGAGCTGCTCCAGCCCTCTGAGCATCTTTGTGGCCTTCTTTGGGATCAGTCCAACGAGTCCATGTGCTATTACTGTTGGGGACCCCAGAGCTGGATGTAGCACTGCAGGCGGGGTCTCACTAGAGCAGAACAGAGGGGCGGAATTCCCTCCTTTGCCCTGATGGTGCTTTGGATACAGCCCAGGATACAACTGAGTTTCTGGGCTGTGAGTGCACATGGCTGGGTTTCTTCCACCAACACCTCCACAGAGCTGTTCTCAGTCCATCCTCCACCCAACCTGTATTTGTGCTTGGGATTGCTCTGACCCAGTTGCTGGACCTGGCACTTGTCAAACTTAAAGAGGTTTGCACAGGCCACCTCTCAAGCCTGCCCACGTCCCTCTCTATGGATTCTGTCCCTTCTGTGTGTCCCTCCAGCAACTTAATTCTGATCTGACTTTGATCTTGCTGGGGTGAAAGACAGAAGCCCTCCTCTCTTTCAGACTGTCTGACATCAAGGAAAAGGTCAGAAGAGCAAACCCGAAGAGAAGCCATGGGTTTGCTCTTCTGACCATGCAGGTGGCAGGTACAGAGGGGCACTGACACCTGCCAGGAGAGGTGCAGCAGAGCAGACCCAGGTCCCTGCTTCCCATTATCATCCTGGTGGAGGTCCCTTGCAAAGGGAAAGAAGGAAGGCAGGAAGGAAGGAAGGGCTATTTTCAGTGTGATCACACTGTGGGAGGCATAAGTGAGGATAGTAGCAAAGCATAGGTTTTACAGATTAAAGAACACAGAACACTTTCGACTAGATAATGAACATAGATATGGGATTAGAGGAATAAGAAAAAATGTTAACGATTTTTGCAAAATAAGTGCAGTGTGGTCAGTTATGAAGCTTTTCATACTTTAAATTGACACTGACAAATGGAAAAAATAGGTAATTCAGGAGGCCGAGGTATATGTTTGTTTTGTTGGAGATACTCAAGTTGCAGAACCTACTATGAAATTAGAGATGCTGAATGAAGTTTGAACCTAACCACATCAACAAATGATTAAAAAACCCCTTATTGTTTCACTTCTGAGGTGTTAGCAGTAGGTGGCTTGGGCTAGAATGAAGGAGAGCAGTGGGACAACTATTGTTCTAACTCTTCCTGTGGGATAGGGTGGGGACAGGGAGTTGACTGCTGGCGCACCATTCTTCTCTGGATAAAAACGGTATATTTTAGTGGATTTAGTAAACTCACCACCAGACTGAGAAGTCTAAGGTCATGAGAAAAATTCTGTAGAAACAAACTGTTTCATAAATAAGATGTAAGGTTTTGAAATGTTGTTTCATTTCCAATTGGAAGCAAACTTCAGAATTTTAGTGTTTTTCTCAGGTCTGCATTGCAGTTTCACTCTTTTTAGTGTATTTACATGAAAAATTTGAAAATGAGTTTTTGATACTGTGCTATTGATGAGCTAGAAAGCAAGTTTTTATGGCACTGTCAAAGTCTTTCCCCATTGTTTCTGGAGACTAAGCTTGGGTGAAATCTGTATTGTAATTTCAACAGAATTGTATTCAAATGCAGTTCTATCAAAGCTTAGCAAACCCTAGCATACCCTAACACTGAGTTTTGCTTCCATTTGCGTCTGATTTTAGAGATTATGATTAAAGAGTTCTTCTGATGTACATGAATGCAAACATAGCCATCCTGAAGACAAAACCAAAAGAATGGAACAAAACCAGAGTGTTAACCATGATATTGCAAAACTCACTGCTAACTGATCAAACCTTCTCATACTAGTCAGTTAATCCTCTACTTTAAGAATTTTTTATGCAAGTCATCTTTTAAATCTCTGACCCTTTACCTGCTTGTTAAGACTGCACCATGCAGACAGTTTTGAAAGCTTGCAGATTGGAAAGCTGTACAAGGAAAGAAGAAGTCATAGCATGGCCAGCTGAAACACCATTGTCTGGCCAGTTAAAACTGGTGAGTCAGTGAGATGTTATGGGCTTTAGTGAGCTTTCAGGACAAGAACTTTCAGCTCCTCCTTCCGGGGTAGGAGCAAATGTTGGAAGCATTTGTGCAGTGAAGGTGTCACTGGCACTGGGGTGTAATGTGTGAGCAGGGTTAGAGGCAACGGAAGAAAATGGAACCAGCAACCATCTCTAAATTGGTGTTCTTGCCACAGGCATCAGTGCAGTGGGGTCAGGCCTTGAAGAGAGTTAAGTAGGCTTAAGTGAGCAGAGAGATAAAATTTCTGAAGTTGCTTTCTCTTTGCAGAAGTTACAGGATATGTGTTCCCTCATTAGTATTAAGTTGTATCAGAGTTAAACTTAGGAGTTATGAGAGCCTTGTATCTATCCTTCATCTCAGGGATACTGAAATTGCACATGGTAAAATGTTATTGCCAAAATAACTACACAGAACTGGTTTCTATGGTGTAAAGGCAAATGCACACGCTAAGTGGGACTACATTTTGATGAACAGTTGGTTTTCTTCACATATGTGGGTCTTTTGAGGTACACAGATTTCCTGTTGTGTATTTTGGATCAGTAGAGATTTTATGATGAGATGAGTTAATTGCATCAAAGTGAAGTTGGTATGTTTGAATTCTGTAGTGGTTTCTGTGTACTGTTGTCTTATGCTTTTAGTGTTGCTCTGTGGATGCCTGTGTGTAGAAGAGTTGATGGAAGCTCAAGAAGATATTCAGGTTACATCTGACTTGCCTTTGGTTTCATGAAAGCAACTATTTCAATTATTCCATATATCAGAAGATTTAAGTGTTGAGATTGTCTTTCAAAGTACTGTAAATTCTAACCTATGCTTAATTGTGGCAGAAAAAAAAGATCTACAAAGGAAACTGTACCCGTGTTATTTCTTTCTTCTGATAGAACCTTCACTTCTTGCTTTACCAATACCTCATGTTCTTCTCTGTTACAGCAGGTGAAAACTGAAGTAGCAATTTCAGTGCTCCTAGCTCTCAGTATAGAAAACAAATAATTTTAAAAATAGTCTCCTGAATATTTATTATATGCCATAAAGATACAGAAAAGAGACAAGCCTGTTTCTTCCCCCCTCTTCCTTGCCTTTGGGATACTGTTCCTCTTTAAGAAGCTGCTAAAGACAGCTGTCTAGAGGCAATCTGGTTTTTATTATAAACATGGAGCCTCTCTCCCCTCCCACACCCAACAGGAAAAACGTGTCTTGGGTCTTCCAGTAAGATAATTTAAAAGATTCTAGCAAAGTGATAGGGCTGGTAGTTTTGTGCTGCCTACACTGGGGGCCTTAGATAAGAGCCACACCTGCTTGGCACCATTGCCATCAGCTGCACAAAACGGGAACCCTAAAATACCTGGGCGTTTTCTGTGTTGAAACTAATCTGCTCTGGATGAGGCCTCTGGCTTGGGAAGGCTGGGGGAGGAATATTCCTGCTGCTCACTTAATGCATCTAGCTGAGGTCAAACTATGAGGACAGAAATTAGGACTCCAGGCTCCACCTGTAGTTAATGGAGAGGTGTTTTCAGGGGCAGCTAATTCAGGGCATTTAAAACAACTGTGAATAATTTGCTGTTGGAGTTTCCATTCACAGTTAGCAGCAATGGACTGAGGTTAGAAGTAGCAAGGGGGATGGAGGGGTTAGACAGACCAAGAAAAACTTCATACTAACATAGTTTCAACATGGCAGCATCTGTTACAGTTTTATAGTACAATTTTATGTCATTTCTTTGGATACAAAGGCAGCTTAAAAAGTTTCCTCTGCTGCCTGCTGGTATGCTGCTCTTACAGAGAGGGCTTTTTCCTGTCTCCCGTAGGTCTCTCCATCCATGTTTTGTAACAGCTTGTGGGACCCTGCAGCAAATTGGATTACTTAAATGACTGGGGTTTTGTTGGGAGGTGCTTTTTTTGTTTAGAAACAACAAGGGTTGTGGAGTGTTTGCTTGTGTTTGCCCTGAACATCTCAAGGATCTGGTTTGGGCTAAACCCACAAACCATGGCACAGCTGGGCAGGAAGAGGAGCAGACGGCAGCGCCGGCATCTATCTGCTTGTGCCTGAAACCCTCTCAAACTCTGCTGTTAAAGAAAATACAGAGGGACTTCACAAACACCATGAACTGCTCTGATAAATAATGACCTGGTTTTGCATAGCCGGGTTTCTGGAGTATTGAATAAACCATGGCTGGCAGTAAGTCAAACATGTCTGTTTTGGACTTACAAAGAAAATGACAGTTTCAGCTTTTGGGTCCCTGAATTTGCCATGTTGTTTGAAGTACTGGATTAAAAGACAGGTTCGGATATGAACTTTTTTTTCCTAAAAAAAAAATACATGTAGCTGCTTGTTATATGTAGTCTTGTCTCTCCTTAGAACTGTATCCAAACAATGTGATAGGGAAAGGTGTAGGAAAAAAAGTACCTCATTTAAAATGTTTAATATCCCTTGCCCTCTGTGAAGGGTTAGGTGTCTCTTTTACTCAGTACTTATTCCTGTACTGATCCGGCCATTCCTGACTTTCTTCAATAACCTTTTCTGATTAGCATGACCTGGATGAAGCTGCATAATTCTCTTCCTTGTTTAGAAAAGTTAAAAGACCAGAGGAGGAGAACAAGGCCTTTGCAGACTCCCCCTTCATCCATCTCATTCTGAAGCATGGAGAGAACTTCAGATCCCCTTGTGATCCCCTCAGCCACTGAGCCCAGGCTTGCTAGGAGAATTTAGTTTTACTGTAGCAATTCCTGAATTAGTTTTATCACTTCAATAGTAAGGCTTTTCTTTTTGCACTTCATTATTCTTGAATCTTATGTCTGTCTCTTACTCGAGGTGTTGTTTTCTTTTTCTTTTTCTCCTTTCCTCCTGCAGTCACATGTACACTGCAAATGGCACAGACAGTGCCTCCTATTGTGGCTCAGGCTCAAGACTTCACATATGTAAAATGTGACTCGCAGCACTTTCTTTGAAGCCTAACCACAGCCAGGGAGCTGTAATTGCAGTCTTTGATTTGTGCCGACTTCACTTGTGGATTGGACCCTGCTAGGGCATGCCTCGCCTGGCGAGACTTCAGCTGCAGCCCCCCAGTGAAGCCTTAGATGTGGGAAGTCTTCAGTCTCCTTAGCACATGCCTGTGGTTTCTTGAAAAGAATCCTGATTTGACCTGTTTTATATCTGTAAGGCAACACCATCATCACTCATATTTTTTTAGGTATTATTTGGTTTATCAGCAGTAGAAGCAATTTCCAGAGTGTAGCCTTAATGTGCAGCCGGGGAAAGGCTGGGTTCTAGATGCTGTTTTCAGGACAGCTACTCTATAATTTGCTGTACTGCTTGGAAATAAAAATACGTGGGGCTTCCCTGTGCCTGTCCCCTTCCAGAATCACCATGGTGTCTGCAGCCTCTCTGGAGGAGCTGGGCATAGTTAGGAGCTATGGAAAGGAGGCAGGCACTGCAGTGCTGCCTCTGGATTGAGAAAGAAGCAATGGCTGCTGTTGGAAAAAGCTGAGGGCCAGAGCAAGGCCACGGTCGTTATTTTAACCTCCTGACTTCAAAGACAGCTTGCTGGTAAGGAAAGGGGGGAGGAGGCAGGGAACCATCTCAACAGAAGAGCATTTCATTTCCTTCAGTGAAGTAGACATTCCTGGCTGCTAATGGGGAGTAGCTCTGAATCACAGCGCTTGTATCAGACTGCTGTGAACTACTGGCCTGGCGCCTCAAGGCCATTCCTCAACAGGAAGCTGAATGTTTTCATGTAAGACTGAGAGGAAAACCTTCCCAGGAAGAGCAACCTGGACCAAACCTTTGAAAATCTGGGATGAAAAGGCACAAAATAAATATAAAGCTGCAGGGTGCTCTCCCCAGTGTTGCTCTGCTGTTTGCTTGGCCTCTCTTTCGTGCTCCTTGGAAAGGTAGAGCCCTTCGTAGCTCTTTGATCCGCACGTGTTACGGAGCACTGTGCTACTTTATAAAAAAATTTTAAAAAGGCAGGAAGCTCAGGAGGCTTTTTTTAGTTGGGACATGGGCTGGTTTTATGAGGAAATAGGAATTGAATTAGTCAATACAGACCACCTCTGTTGAAACTGCTGGTTTGCCAGTGGACTTTTAGCTGTTTAAGAGGCCTCAGTGGCTTTAAATGTCCTTTTGTGGCTACCAGCAGCAGGTGTAAGCTATTCCTTATGTATCAGGGATGGCACTGTGTAGACAACAAGGGAGTCTGCATTAAATCTAAGCTATACAGAGCAGTTTGCTATCAATACATGCTGGTCTTTTCTACCTTAGTCTGCAGCTAAAGTTAAGTGTCCTCAACTCTGCTGTAACAATAGCCACATGGGTGACCTCTGATAAGGAGTCAACTTGTTTAATAGGATTTTGGGACCTCAGCTTATGCTGATTAAATTCAAAGGGTACAAAATCAGTTTTAGAGGCTTTCTAGCCTGGACTACACGAGGCAGTGTAACTCCTTACTCAGGAGCTGCCACGCTCCTCAGCTACTATGAGTGAAACACTTTGTGTGGTAATGGTTTACATGGAAGCTGCAGCGGATGGGAGGTGGATGCTTAGTTATAAATGGCCCTGTTTAAATACTGCTGAAATGTAATGTAATGTAAATTTTGCTGATTAACTCGGCTTGTGGCTCTTGCAGGCTTAGGCAGTCTATCTATCATGATTAGTCTAAAAGAAGTTTGACTTGTGGTTTAAACCATTTCTTCATAAACTTGTTCTGTCTTGCCTTGTGTGACTCAAGGTGCTGGCAGTGTATCTTTATGTGACTAAGCATTTTGTCTTTCTTCTGGTGAAAACTCGTTTACCTTCTCCACTGCATTCTTGTGCTAATTTTGATCACTCTCAAAAGCTTTGCTTACTGAACCTTCTATTTGTTAGGCATGGAGACCTAGAGGTTAATGTTGATTTTTCTGAAATACCAATAATCCCCAAACAGTTACTGGAGAGCATGTGTCCATGTGTGGAATAATGTCTGACTTGTTAGAGAGATTTTGGGTGGAGACCCTGTTATAACCCACTTGTCTGGATTAGAATGGTAAGGGTGATGGTTGAGTTGGCAATTTCATAAATCAGCTGATGTAACCCAGAGACCTAGACTGTGCTCCTCTGGATCAGCAATTCCTATTAGGCCTGTACTGTGGGCCATTTCACATACTCTAAGAATATAAATCCTTCTAAGATCTAGTGAACTTTACTGCTAGGGAGGAGGCCCATAGGTCTTACACAGCTGGAAGATGTTCCCTACCCCCTGAAGAGCAGAATAAATCCTCCCCAGTCATGAGGATGGATGGTAGAATCAGTGTTCACACAAGCCTCATCCACCACATTCCTCTACCAAACTGCTTGCAGAAGACAGCATTTTTTCATGTCTGCAGGGAGTAGAGCTTGAGGCTCTGAAATAGAGGTTTAATTGACCTCAACCACTGCACTGCAGTACTAAAGCCTGAGGATGTCTAATTTTGTAATGGTATCTGGGTCAAATGTTGTAGATAAATGAAATCCACTACTAAAGGGAAGAAATTCTGTAATATGCTGGATGTTTAAAACCCCACCTTTCTGGTTGGCATCTCTTTACAATGCAAAGTACTTTCCATAAATATAGTTGCAAACTTCAAGCAAAAGCAAGTAGTAATAAATTCTGCATTTAACTTGGACATTGTAATGCACATTCCACTAATAGACCTGTAAGAGTTACAGTGACCCATCACCAGCTTGTTTGAAGAATTTATTTTTTTTAAAAAGTCTTCAGACAGTCTTTATCACACACACTTCTCTCTCTCTCTCTCTTTCCTCCCCTTCCCTGTAGGTGGGAAAAGAAATGCTTTCTCAACTTGCAAAGCAAAGGCGGCGACACCAGGACCCCTTCTGGAGATGGAAGCTTGTTAAACCCTAGGTGTGTCCTTCATCCACACAGACCACCCCAAGGAGTCTGTCTAGGATGTCATTCACCCTGATGTCACTGCTAGAGACACTGAATCATAAAGACAATCACTGCCAAAATCCTTCACTATCACGAGGTCCAGCCCTGATATAAATAGAGCAAATGAGCTCCTGGGTCAGCAGAGCAGCTTTTGTCTTCACCTCTGCCTTGCACTCTTTAAGCCCCCATCTCGTCTGTGTCCATATTGAGTCAGCAAACACAGTAGCATGGCTGTCTGTGCCTGCTTCAGCCAGCAGAATTCCGTAGACCACAGCTGCCCCACACAGCACATCGAGGGATGGAATTTGCCTGGACCAGGATGACGCGCTCAACCTTCTTTTTATTTAATGGTGCGACAGGATCAATTTTGGTTTTAGCTTTTTTTAAGAAACTTGAATGCTTTTATATTTTAACTTTTAGTTTGTAATTTCTTTGGTGTATATTTTAATAGGTATGAGCTTAAACAAGTGTCAAAAATCTGAATTACTTTTTAAATAAAAGGAGTTTTTCTTTTTTTTTTTCTGCCAGAGGAAAAGTCTGTATGGAAAAAAGGTGGCTGTTTTGTTAAACTATTTGTAACAAATAGTGGCCTCTCAGTCTATATAATACAGTGTCCTATAGAACTAAATAAATGTAACAACAGTCAGCTGGTCAGTAGACATGTTAGTCTTGCATCATCTACTTTGTAAACATAAGCAATACATCCAGCAAATCTGACTGCAGTGAGTTCTCCTTCTCACCCATTCCCCTTCTCCTTGTAAAAAGCCCAGCACTTGAATTATTACTTCAATTGTTCTGTATTTGTATCTGTTTTTGTTAGCCTGTTAGTGGGATTTTATGCCAGTTGTTGAAATGAGCATTGATGTACCCATTTTTTAAAATAGTAAGGCACAGCCTTTGCCAAAAATACTGTCAACCAATTTTTTTTTGTCATTCCAGTTTGAGTTAATGTGCTGAGCATTTGTTTTTTAATAAAAGCTTTGTAATAAAATGGAAGTTAACTGTCTTTAAAATTGGCTTTAAAAAACCAACCAAAAATGGGTTTTGATAGAAGGAAGGTCAGGAAGGCACAGTCACTTGTAAGGCTGAAGACTTTTGGCTGTCTTCTGTTGTAGGAAATACAGTGTGTCTGGCTGTTTGCTCACCTGAAGTGATTTTGGAAAATTGCCTTTTCTTTGAAAAGTGAGCAGAAGTCTCAGATCCATAGCAGGAATAAGGAATGGGGATGGTCCCTTGTGCTGCTCAATTAGCTTTGGCCTAAGTGGAAGTATTAAGGATCCCTCCATCATCATTTTCCTAGCAAAATCTTACGGAAGGGCAGTGGTTTTAAGCTGATGATTACGAATATGGATTTGCTTCTTTCTGGATGCCCTCCATGCCCACACAAGAGGTAGAGGCCTGCAGTTAAATTTCTTGTAGCTGTATAAATAATTCCTCAGTCAGGGACTGAAGCTGGCTGCAGAATCAGCTGTTCAAGGCCTGGTTTCATGGTCTGAGATCCAGAGTCAGCATGGCCTGCCTACTGCCAGTGGTGCCTGGGAGATGTTCCTGCCATAGCAAGCAGCACAGCTGCCTCACCTCTACTAAGGGATGTAAAAAAAACCAGACATTGGAACCACAGGTGGAACTACTCCACCTGTTTTTGAGTGGAAAAGAAATATTATGAACATTCTTTATATTCCAGCTCCCAAATCTTGTTTGGCATGAGACTGGACTGAGTCAAGCTTAAGCTACAAGAAATGACATAGGTCAGTTACTGCCTAAGGAAGCTTTGGAATTGAATTGTTTATAAATGACCCTTTAGCTCAGTTGCATAAGAAATTTCATAATTAAAAATGTTATAAAACAACTTCCTCTTAAACCAGTGTGCACTGCACACATGCCCAGTTTTAAGGCTGTAACCAGCATATTAGTTCTTGCAATATTTCTAGCAACTGGTGATTATGTTAAAAAAAAAAAAAAAAAAAAAGAAAAACAAGTGACCAGGCTCTCAGATGGCAGGAGAAAATATCTCACGAGAGAATAGCAACTGTATACTGGAGTTTTGCAAGACTTGGCTATGTTTCCATTCAATTATCCCAGCCTTTGCTGGGAACCTGTCGGGCTTTTGGTTTGGGGTTTGGTTTGGTTTTTTAAAGGGGAAAAAAGGCAAGTACTTAGTGCTGTAATTGTTCTAAATCAAAGATTACTGCACTGAGATCTGCAAATTACATGTTCCAAAGACAACAGTTCTCTTTAGAACTTTATAAAACATGACTACTGTTTAGATTTTGTAATGGCTATTTAAAGAGCCATTTATCCATTCTGAAAAAAATTGTTCCAAATGGAAGCATCAGCTTCATGTAGCACATTGTCCCCAGTACACTGTTGTGAACAGTTGCCTGCCTTAAGGATGAACGGTCTTTCAGCTCTAATAGTGAAGAAAAAGAATTTGGGAGCTAAAAATAATACCTCTGCTGTTAACATACAGTGAACAAGCACCATGTGTTGGGCTCATTCATAGATCAAAGACCTTTCACATACAGCAGCTAAGGGAAATGTTAACTTACAGGGAAGGCTTAGGATGCTGCCATGAGAGCACCTGAAACAGAGTAACCCTGCTATCCTGGAATACCCCTGTGACTTGGGTCTGTGTCCACTCCTGCCCCTCCCCTGCTAATTGGCATTTGTTCCTGTGGGACTGAGAGAGCCCTCACTGCACTGTGCCAGCTGTCAGTGGAGACAGAGGAGCTAGTAAAGATGGCCAAGCGATGATGGTGCTACCCTGCCAGTAAGACTAAGTTTAAATCCTTGTGACATGGAACAAATTATTCCAGGTGAGACTCAAGTCCAGCACCTAAATTCCTGATGTGCAATTTAGGCAGACATCAGAATCTAACCTTGTCTCTTTTGGGTGCCTGAGGAGATGATTATCATGTATTTCCCACAGAAAACATCTTCAAGGATTTAAATGCTCCTACCTAATGGCTGAGTTAATTATCCAGACACTTCTGTACAAGCACTCACAAACCACTCTCTGCCCCCACACTTGGTTCTGTGCATGTACTAAAAGCAGTTCTTGCACAGATCACAGCATAGGTAGTCTAGTTCATCAACACAGAGCCTAGGAAACACACAGCCTTCCCCCTCCCCTCACCAAAACCAGCAGATACAGAACAGGGGAGTTGAGCCAGGATTATTTACAGCTAATCAGGCCAACATCACAGGATGGTCTGGCTCCTCAGGCTTCTGGATCGCCTGGACCAGAGCCATTTTCCCTGTGTTACATAAAAGAACAATGCTTCAGGTAACTTTGGCTTCTTATGCGGCAAGTGATGACAGATTCACTAGTTGTGCTTATAGGGACTCACCAGCTCTACTGAATTATCTTCTGTTGTAGTTTCCACTTTGGATTAGGCAACAGAAAAGGCAGTCTCTTAGTTTGATGGCTGGGTCCATTTGCAGAAAATGTAGGACCTTAAGGACCCAATCCTTGCTCCAGGCTCTAGGACAGCAGAATCCACAGCATTTGTCTGCACTCCTTTGAAACTACTGCAGTGCACAAGGCTTTGAAGCAACCATTGTGTTTCCTGGTGCCCTCCTGCTCTCATCTACATGGCAGCTAATCAGGCTAAAGCAAGACTGGCAGAAAATGAAGGACACTACTGAGACTTAAGAAATGCCCTGTAACCTCTCCCATAAGGCAGCTGCAGGTTTTTCCCTTCATTTGCAAGGGAACTAACATGCAAGGGAAGCCTCTCCATCAGAACAAGGACCTAATACAAAGTAGAACAGTAGAGGGGAAATAAGTAAGTCCATAAATAGCCAGAAGTCTGTCAGCTATGAATACCTTTCTCCTAAGTCAGGTCAGTGAAAAACTACTGGGCTAAAAAGGAAGGCAAAAGGAGAAGCTGTAACAGGAAAAATGGTTGGCTATAAACACATTCCAAGATGAAACCAAAAACCTAGAAAGTATGCCCAAACACATTCATTTCTCCACAACACATCAGGAAGAGAAACTCTGGATTAATGTATGAATTTACCCTTTGAGTTTCCTCATAGATAATGAAGCTCAGGTTTAGAAAGCCAAGCAAGCAAATGGGTATCTGCCCAGGAAAAGGAATATATGTGCCAGAAATAGGGGAAATGAACCTCTTAATCACCAGTTTTTGGCCAGGTCAAAATAAGGACTGAAATACTGCTCCCCATCCTCCTAGATAAACAGTCATACCTTCAGGCCATGGATTTAAAATGATGGCTTCTCTTTGGACACTCCTCCTGCAACAACCATGCCTTCAGTGAATCACAGATGTCTGCTTGGCTGAGATAACAGTCACTGCATACCTGGTCTGGGAACCTTAGAAAACCACGTTTTTCTTCTTGTGAACACTGTTCTACAAACCACATTTTGATAAACTCACCCATCCCACCTTCCAGAAACCCAACAAATGCAAATAAGCAACAGGTTCATTAACCTGCCAGCTATGGAAAATCAGCATAAACCAACAGAGCTAGGAGAAGAATTTCTGCTTCATACTAGAAGAGCAACTCACCCAAGAAGTGGTCTGTTCACTGTGCTGAGAAAAGGTAACTGACATAATAAAATCTTCAGCAGAATAAGAAAAATAACATACTCTAAAACTTAATGATGGTCAGAAGAGTTATTTGGACAGGCCATACTTTGAATTTGTACAAATTTCCTACAGCTAAGAAAAGTGGCTAGAAAAGTCCTACAGAATATCTATTTGGCTGAGTTAGGACATCTCTGTCTTTTAAGACAGAGAAAAAGGCACAGAAACAAGGACTCAGATCTTGACAAAGCAGAATGCTAGAGAAGGATTAGTTCTTCTTGGCACCTGCCTGTGAAAGCAAAGTGCTGGGTAACAAAAGACGAGACAGCACACAGCACAACATGGCAGTGACTACATCCCTTGACTGAAAAAAGCCCAAGATGGACAAGAGTCTCACATTCTAGTAATTGCTTTTGCTACCCTGAAATGTTTCCTTTTTAGTCTTCTCTGTGAAATGTTTAATTTTGTCATGATTAAAATCAGCAGCAACAATTTCTTTCATTCTACAGTCTATTAATGCTAAATTAATAGGTAGTAATCCTATTTGCAAACAAATCGTGTGACAGAATAGCCACTGCTTTTTTCCTGTAAAGACCTGATAGCTTCAAACTGTACTCAACTTTTTATGACAATAACCTGAAAGAATTCACAATCAAAACATCCTCTTCTAATAACCCTTAACAAATTTAACCATGAATGGTTTTAGCCACTGTTTGAAAATTCAAATTTTATAAGGCAGATTTCACGTGTGGTCAGATTTTCCCTTTGAGTGGGACTGGTATAACTGCATGACCCAGAAATCAAACCACTCACAGCGCTTAGTTAATCACTGAGCAGTCTAATTCTGCCTATACTGGTACTAATATTTAATTGTTTAGTAAGTGTGAATTTACTGAAATTACATACTGAAGTGAAATTGCAAGCCATTTCTCAATATTCAAGTGATTTATTCCCTTCTTCCTCTAGTCCATTTGATTTTACTTCTACTCTAGGTCTCTTCCCTCCTCCCCCTTCTCTCCTGTGTTTGACTGACTCCTCTGTTCTTGCCCTGCCCTCACTGGCAGAAGGAGATCCCTGCTGATGGAACAGCTCTGCTAACTGCTCTTGCCCACTCAGAAGCAGTCCCCCCTTTCCAATGACCTAATGCTGGATTTCCTATGAACCTAAAAAAAACTGACTTAAATCTAGCACAGGTCTAACACTTACGCAGTGTTTTCATTCGGTCCAGTTTGGAAATAAATACAATTTGAATAGTGTTTTCATTCTGTCCAGTTTGGAAATAAATACAATTTGAAGGAAGAAAGGGGAGAAAGACTATTTTCTAGGCAAGCAAAGGAAGAATTTTCCTGCATATGTGTTCCACCAGCACATTTCAAGGATGGTTGGTACTTCCTCAGCTCCCAGGTATGTTGTGAGGATCAGATACAATTATATGTAACTCATGTAAACCACAGACAGAAGAATTAAGAGATATTTTAAATGAGATGCATATAGCTACACTACAGGTACAGTTATCATAACAGCTACCACACAATTATATAAATACGGAATATACTGTATTTATCAACCAAAATTCAAAGAATTCTTCAGATCACCTTACTCCAGCAGTTGTCTCACTATCTTAACCCTTTGCCATTTTTGGGCAGGAGTTAGCTCAGAGGCAATGGCAAGGAAACCCAGACAAGAACAGAAAAAAACAAAGCACAGAGAAAGCTGGTGGGCCAGGATTTAAGAGTTTCACCTGAACTATTTTCTATTGGGCGCTACTGCTACTGTAGCATTTACACTGCCATGACCCCAGGGAAGTGTGGAGAGACCCATGCTTAGGCTGAGGGTGTAACAAAATAGAAGCAGCAGCTCACAGAAAAGATGAAATGGAAAAGTGCAAACACCACTTCCAACCACGTATCACTCTCAACTGAACAATGAAGACTAGGCAGGACTTTCTCACCTGTCCCTTTACCAAATTTCATACAGTTTATTTTAGACATTGTGGCCAATACTTAATTAAATAAAGCAGAAGACAACTCCTAACCAGGATAGAAAAGTCTGCCACATTCTTCACAGCATAGAGGAGTTGGGGTTGAAGGATGTTCTTGCTAACTCAAATCTTGAAATCACTTCTAGTCAAGGGTATCTAAAATCCTCTAAACACATACTGGATTTCCAGCTGCCAAATATCAAACTTTGTTACTTCTCTCTCCATTCCCCAGCAAGTTCTCCAAAGCCACCTCCTTGCCTGCAGAAGGTAGAGAATATGGCACTCATTTTAGATTGATTTCCCAATTTTAATATATCTGTTGCAAGTTGAGCTATGTGCCTGTGGATTAGCACTATTCTCATAATATGAATGACACAAAATTCTGAGTCAAACTGATATCAGCAATAGCTAAGCCCAGTCTTATCTCTCGCTGAAACAGTTCATTCCCTAAAAACACAATAAAAGCAATTTTTCCAAGTCATAGTTTTCACTAGCAACTTTCCTCCTTGTAGTGTTAGAAATGTCCACCACTGTAGAAAAGCTCTGGTCTTTGCTAAAAAGCAATGAGTCTGTGGGTAAAGATAGTGCCAATTGTACAATCATTTGACATACTCATCATTGTTTGCCATTATTCTCCCCTTCCACCTCTACTTCAAACATCACATGTCAGTAGGCTAAGCAATGATTTCAGCTGTAAACAAGTGCAAATAGTATTTTGAATATGACTCTGTCTTTGAGGTAAACTATATGTTCATCTTTTGATCTATGACAACCAAATGTCCTTACAAATTTAGATCCAAGTAACAATACTGGCTTCAGTTCATAGATTTGCCAGTTAAGCGTCAGCTTAGGCAACAATAGCTTTCGGTCTTTGCCAAAAATAAAATGCTAAGTCCCTAAGAAAGAGAAAGACTTCTTCCTCAGTTTTAAGTAATGTTTTTATTTAAAGCAATTAAAAATGGTATCAGGAAAACTACTTATGTGAAATTCATAGCATCTTCTCCCTGTTCCCCCATATTCTCTGCTATTAAAAGAAAAAAATATCATTTTAAAACCCTCATATCTCTAGTACTAAATTAGTTGAATTCTGCAAGTATCTCTTCTGTCTCTTACTTTAAGCTATTTAAATGGCCATTCTCAATCTCACACATCACACATGCTGCCATGTTCCTAAAAGCACCCTGACTGGTTTGAGAATCCACAGCCTCATTCAAATCAGCTCCCTCTCAATAAACTACTTCCCTGCACTCTATTTCACCCATGCTCCTCCTCAAAGGACTCACAGATGTCTCTTAAAGCACTTAAAACATTACTGGCGTGTCCACTGCTCACTGCCTGACACTGATGTCACAGAAGCACTCAGAAATCCATCCATAAGCAGATGGGATAACCCTCTGACTCAAAAGGAAGTGAAAGGAGGGTGAAGAAATCAGGAGGCAGTACTTTTTTCCAGCCCTCAGAAGCATAGTTCTGATTGCTACTGTCTGAAGTTACTAATTAGCAAGAGCAGAATTTTGTTCCTGCAAGGAATTGTGTTCGAGAAAGTAGACAAAGAGGAAACAGAGGAAGAAAAGTATGAAAGTTGCTGTTTTCTTTCATATTGTCTCAAGAACTGAAAGGAGGTGGGAGAACTTGCCATCAAAGTCCATGCTAGCTCTTTTCTAATATTCCCCATTATTTTGGAAATTAGGTTCAAGATTTAAAAGTAAACTAGAGCCCCCAAAATCAGGCTCTTCAATAAATACTTTTTTAAAGTTCTGAGAGGGATTTCAGTGCTGAGAAGAAATCATAGGAAGCTAGATGCCTCATCTGTTTAGGCATTCTGGAAAACATCACTAGGCTTCCAACTGAAATAAAAGGCTTTTAGAAATTTCACCCTAAATTGCAATGAAAAAAGAATTGCAACATCAGCTGTAAGGAACCCATTAGCCCTCTTGACATATTCAGAGAAATAAAGCAGTTGTCAGAAACAGTTTACCTTTTACAACCCCTTTAGAGAAAACTAACAACTGAAGAGCCTGTGAAATACAGATGCAGTGTATCTTACACCTGCTTATGCTTGTGGCTGTGTAGGAGTCAAAGCAGCAGGTCTCAAACAAAGTTAATGTAAAGTAGGTGAAGATTCTGAGTTGAAGCAAGGGCTTTCTTCCAATGACTGCAGTGCTCCAATTCAAGTCAGGGCACCACTGCATGCCAAGGAGTCAGGGATCAGAGTGGTCCCTTCCTTGGATTATAAATTACTTACATAGGTCCTGCCACCAACAGAGCAGAGAAATGTCAGCCTGAGCCCAACCAAGATCCACTTACTGTAAATGTGTGGTTTTACCAATTCCTATTGCACAAATGTTTAATAGGTCCATTTGAGTATGCTAAGATAATTAAGGAAAAAAATTGGGGTTTTATTTGGTGCTAATTCACCACATGCAAATTCCAGCTGTTTACTGTAGACCTACCACCAAGCATACACTTCTTCCCACAGCTCATCAGAAAGCCTCTTGCTGGTGAAAGTGGTTAATCCACAACATTTTTGTTGCTGAAGCCAAGACTCCAAATGGGGGGTTTAAGTTACTAATGACAAAAAACTTGCATTCTTTAACTAGCGAATACTGTAAGGGTTTCTCCATTTACAGAAAACCACCCAGAAGTGGTTGCTGGCAGAAAGAAATGGACCAGAATAGAAGAAGCTGTTACCAGGCAGGACAGAGATGCACAAAGCAAAGCAGCAGCAAACAACAGGCTAGGAAAAAATCCTGTTATCTGGCAGCATGGGACAGCCAAAGTAAGCGACAAGTTCCTTAGTGCCCGCCAAGCAAAAGCCTTGTGCTAAAATATCCTCCTGTGCTGTGGCCAACTTGCAGCCTCTGACCCCAGGCTGGAAACAAAGCTTGGCCTCACGCCTCACTGTGATGCCTTGTGCCACCACATGACAAAAGAAATGGCTCTTTTAATAACTAGGTTTGATGTTTTGTATTATTCCTGCCCCAGAAGCAACCAGAACTTCCAGCCAGCATTAGAGCTTTATGGTGCTGGTTTCTCTGCAAAGAATGCATTGCCATGAGTTATTTTCAATTTATGGAAAACCAAATAGAAAGCCTCTAGGGGAATCAAAGAGAAGAGTGAATTAAACAAGTGCAAAGTTGCTCCATGGGCATACAAACCTAAATCTAATATATTATCAGTAACACCTGACATCATCACAGACTGTTCTGTGATCTCATACATTTAAATTAAGACTCTGCATAGCATTGCATTTATAAATGAACAAGCATTGCATAGTAAATGGTATATAAAGAGTAATTTCAGTTTTGATGTGAACTATTGAGAAGATCATAAAGCTCAAGGCAGATCATTCTACAAATCATCTTTACAGTTACCAGATTGTGGCTCTACTTAACCCTTCTCTAACAGAATTCAGTGGAAGCACATCCCTCTGGCAGTGAATAACAGAAAAAGCTACTGAAGAAACACGTAACATGAAAAGATATAGCTCTCAAAAGAATCACAGCATCTGCTGTTGTTACTGGTCTCAGCTCTTCCAAAAAGCACAAGGAAAAGGCATTATTCAGGTCAGTTTTATAATTGCTCACATGGTCACAAACTGTAGTGAATAAAAATACTGAGATGTGGATCACTGCTGTGGTACTAGTTAGAAAAGAACGTAGCACCACAGCTACAGGTGCCTCTCTCGAAAAAAATAGCTCCAAAACTGTCAGCAGTAAATTCTTAGGAAAAGCTGGTCTCTACAAACTACAGAAGCTGTGTGTAGTTTGCCCACATCTTTAAAGTCACTTGGTACTGTAAAGGGGCTTTCTCTAGATGCAATAACAAGCATGCAATGAACTACAGAGAATGTCTGCTACTACCTCCGACTTCCTAGCACCACATCTGGCTACAGGAATACACTGCATGGCATTAGCTTACACCTAACTCACTTACAGAATTTACTGACCAAAGCCTGGCACAAAGTCTGGAACACGCAAGACCTTTTCACATCAAAATCACCTTTTGGGCAGGCAAACAAAACAATTATTTTTCAGATGCCTTTCTCATTCTAGTAACAGATACAGATTTAACAAGACAATTGTATCTCACTACACTTCATTTTATACAGCAAATATCTTCTTTCTTGCTTCTTCACCCTGATAACATTCACTAATTTATAACTATAAGTGGGTCTCCAGAAGAGATTGGTTGATGAACCTCAAAAGTTTCACAGATACCTGGAGATGTGTAAGAGCCCCATCCACAGAACAAGCCACCAAATACGGCACTAAGAAAACAAACCCAAACCACAATGGAATCTCATTCAGAAGCCACTACCTTGCTTTTCAGAGACCTGATTCACTGCTGAAGTGCATGGCTGGTAGTACTGCATCTCATGACTCTGAAGAGCCCATGCTAGATGCTGGAGTTAACTTCTGTTAATTGGTTTTTGAAGGATATTTGCATTGTCACCTCAAAACCCTCGGGTCAGATGGCTTGGGTGACAAATACACTTCATCTATGAAAGAAAAAAGATACCTTTCCAAGTTATTTTATGCAGTTGCTGAGTCAATAAATTCTACACACTTAATTCCTTTCCAGATCAAACTTTACTGCCACCTCTTGCACTTTATTCTCCATAAGCCACTCCTGCAGAGCACCCTCCTCTGCCCAATAAAGATTCTGCTTTCAAGTCCCTGTTTAAAATTTGCTGTGCTCCTGTTTTCTCCCCTGCCGTGTCAGCAGCTAGGTTGACCACAGATGGAGCACATTTGGCAGCTGAAATGACCCAGATGCTGAATCTGGAGCATCTTCCCAGCTGCAGCCACTGGGCTCACGTCCGACTCCTCAGCTGCTGGCTGTCAAGCTGCCCTCGAGCTGTGCCAAGCGTACATCCCAAAGCTTTGACCAAAGTGGGGCAAATGCTCTAAATCTGTGAGGCCTGCTGACAGAAAGGATAATAAAGACTAAAGGCTTTAAAAGTAGGCAGTGAGGGAAAGCAAATACCCTTCCCTCCTTTTTCTTCTATCTCTCATTTTTTTCCACAATCTCTTTTCCACTATTAATAAAAATTCAAGGAGAGCTGAATGGTGAGAGCAGGTCTAATGTAACACATGCTAGTCTGAGGTACTGACCAGCAGGAGATTCCCCTTCATCCACACTGTGTGCAGTGGAAGGTGGCTCAGGTACCTCTGCTTCAAGTCACAGCCACAGCAAGGGATGGGAAATAATCTTTACTGAGGAAAAGGTGACAACAGACAACTCCTTTATTTCATTACATATTCATTCTTTAAGCTCTCTAGAAATCTTTAAACTATCAAAGCTGTAGAAATTTTTGGAAAATTCAGGAATGACTAATTAATATCCTACTTCTGGCTAATTTCCCCATTTTCCCCTCTCAAAAGGACTTCTACATTCTCCATGCCTCCCCAGTGAGGAGCAAAAGAAAAGGCTTACCTTGTTCAAATGACTACAGTCATTCAATTATCATTCTGCATTCTGATCTACATTTAAGAGGGAGCATTTGAAGTTTTTTTTTACCTCATCTCTACTCATCCTGGCCCAGCACTTCACATGCTGATAAAATAAACTATCCCCACCCACCATTAAAGTACCTCCACAGGGCCTATTCTGCTACAGAAAAAAAGTCTCTTCTCAAATAGCAAGTCCAACTCAAAAATGCCTCTATTTATTACATATACACATACTGTACCTGTTAGAGCTCCTGAAAGGAAAACTGTTTTAGAGAAAGTTTATTTTTCCAAAATATCACATTTACTAGTGAAAAATATTTTGCACATTTAACATTAAATAACCTAGGTCTTGCCATTAACCTTCCCCTTTCCAAATTAAAGATCATCATCCAAGTAAAGGGACCAGTAGCAAATTACTTCTACCTAAATGTTTTTTGTAAAAAACAAATAGCATTTTTAAGACACAAGAATCATACATATTCCTATTTTTAATTACTACTGAAAACAGTAGTACTGAAGCTATCTTCACCCTGCAGTATTTAAAAGTCACTAAACTGAGCTACAAGCATTAAAAACCTTCAGTGAAACAGACTTCATATATAAGAAGTGGACTGGATTCCAGTAAAACCAAGTCAGTTTAACAACATACTAGTAAAGAAAAGAGACTGTTTATAGCACTATTTCTTTCCTTTAACCATTTTCTTTCAAGGCAAGTGGCTCAAAATTAGATGATATGTAATTAAGGACCAGGATCCAATAAACCAAGAATTTTAATATCTATTTAGAGATTTCTTATATGATCATGTCCAGGAAACTAACCTCTGTGAGCACTCAGTTTCTATATATGCAATCTGAATTAGATGATGGAGAAGAAAGGAAGAGGCAACTTGACATTAAATAATTATTCATAATTTCTGTAACTAAAAATATGTATATAAGCACTAAGTACAGAAAGTAAATGAACACTACTATTGAGTTGAACTGAAACACCAATCCTCATGCCCAAGTGCTCTGCAATACTTGGAGAAAAGACAGGATTTGATGCACTCCCACCATGGACAAATTCAGCTCTGCTAAGCCCCAAGGAAATGAAGTTGCAAAAGAGAAAGTGCCTCACACAGCCAGACACACTTATTTGTTTACATAGCACAAACTCCCAACTGCAATCCTGAAGGTACTCAACTGCAGTAGTAGTGTATGGTGTAAAAATGACACTTTAAATAGAGCCAATTTACAGGACTCTAGCAAACATTCAGAAGCTTTCACCAGCACCCTAGCTTATGCCCCTGAGACCAGAAATCCCCTAGAAATCTTCATTATGTTTCTACAGCATCTAGCAAAAGTAGGCCCTCAATCACTAATTGAAAATGACAGAAAATCCCAATGCAAATCATGACCTCTGCTTTTAAATGTTTTATTGGGAACTTTCTGTTTGGAGAGCAGCCTGCCTTTGTGGTGTTTTTTTATTTGTTTTCAAATATGTCCTTCAAAACATTATTGTTCAAGGCACTGTAATTTACATCTACAGATTAGCAGTGCACTTAAGAAAAATCCTAACAAAACAACCCACTGACTTTCCAGGCTGCATTTGTCAGTGTGGGAAGAGACTGCCACCCTGTGGGCTCCATTCAAGACACAACTGCAAGCCCTCACACCCAATACAAAATTGTTGAAAGTTTTATTTTTAAGAAAATGAGGTTATTTTTAGGATTTTCCCCATCAATATAATAAAGTTTCAAATACATAAATTCACTTGTCATTCTGTACTGCACCTGAGAAAAATCAACATTTCATGAAGGCACTGTACATTGAAAGATTTTTTGGAATTACAAGAAAAAAAACAATCTACCAAATCAAGCTTTGACCATAGTTAACTAGCGCAATCACTCAGTTCACAAGTGAGTTATGTTCTAAATGCAGCTTGTGCCACCCTTGGGAAGGTTTAAACATCTGTATTATGGCAATGCTGAATAGCATATACAGATAGCTTAACACCTCTTCAGGTCTGGAGTTCATTTGTATTTGTAAAATCCTTCTCCAGTCTTTTTACCCAGCTTCTTTTCTTCTACCAGTTTATTCAGGAGTGGGCTGGGTGCAAAAAGAGGATTGTTGGGCTCTAATGAATGCCACCCTGGAAAGGAAGGGAAGTGGATGAATTAGTAACAGTTCTGTTTATATGCAAAGATAACAGAGATCCTCATCTCCTTAGAAAAATATTTGAAGGTCAGAAAACTGAAGGAGGACTGGAACTTATTCTAGGCTCTCTGAGACCCTGCAGTACAGCTTCAGAAAGCCCAGATCAGTACTGATGATTATGCACTAATCTAAGAATTAGTCTTCCAGCTCTGTGTACTCTGAACACCTTATAATCTCCACAATTGAGGATTTTTTAAAACAATTAAGGAGAACTTTTGAAACATAGTTAAGTACAAGGAAATAAAATAAAGGCTCTGCTGAAAAGAAATTCAAGTGCAAAGAAATTCCAAGTTGAATTTCTACCTGTGAAACACATGGTGACTTAGAATAATAACACTACTCCACAGTACTGACTAAGAGCAAAAGAGGTTCCACTGAAAATGCCATCATCAAAATGACATTCTGCCTCAGAGAATGTTTAAGCTGCTCACTCAAAAGAACACAACAACCATCAACAAGCCATCACCAATTATGTATGGTTTTGTTACTGTATTGACATTCACCCACTTATTAACTGAGGTGACAGGGAGATGGTTCACTTACATTTTTTGAGATATTTGCTGGGTTTCCTATTAATTAAGAATGAAAATATGGCTGGTAGAAAAAGGATAGGAGTCTCAACATTTGTTGATTTTCACAGAATTCCTCACCTCCAGTACATGTCACCCTTCCCACTGATTCTTTTAAGTCATATAAAGCACCATTAATGTTAATATCATTACTATTTTCCAATAGACTTGATGAAGTCAGCAAAGCCACCACTGTTCTGTCCCCAAGTACAAAGGGTACAGGCACGCAGTACAAATGCTGTACTCACACAGCATTCTGAGCTGAATCCTAACTCCTTTCTCCTCAACAGTTCAAAGGCTATACCATAAACATTGTTTAAATAATTAAGAGTCACATTTGCATTAAAACATCTACAATTTAGCTAGAAAGTGGAAAAGCAAAAGAAAAGCATGCAGTACCATCTATAATGTATTTACTGGTATCCAACCCAACATAGTCCAGCAGTTCAAATGGACCCATGGGATAGCCAGCCCCAAGCTTCATAGCAACATCAATATCTTCCTTTGATGCATCTCCTAGAGAAAAGATTGACAGTTTGATGAACAGAGAAGATTCCACATCTCCTTGGCACCACTTATAAATAATTAACAGGGTGTTATTTCACCCTGGTGCAGCTCTTCACAGAAATCTCTGCATGTTTCACAGCCACAAAAACTGGAGTCAGCATACACATGCTGAAGCATAAAGCTGAACCTCTCACAAGGAAAAAAAAAAAAAAAAAACAAGCCCTGCAGGCCTGCTTTCTATTTTCCTGGTTTCCTCTTGCATTTCAATACAGAGCACTGCACTGCTGATGGAGCCACAGCTACCATGCCGACCCTATCAGAACGATTAAAGGAAGAACTGGGCACTATGAAGAAACAAGACCTTCTTTAGAGACAGCAGAACAGGGGAAGTAAGGAAATAACTCAATTTCAGCTTCACGAGATCAGCAGCATCTTTTGAACGAAGCACAAGACAGAGCTACCCTTACACTACAGCTGCCAGAACACAAGTGACATCCAGCTGATGGGTAAGGCCGGCATGGAGAGGGGGGCAGGAGCATCTGAGTAACATGCTTAGCTACAGCACCTATCACCAGAGGATATCTGTTGGAATCAGAGATGGCAGATAAGAGAGACCTGAAATGACTCCGCAGGTGCAGATGAATTAATAAATTCCAAAATTATTTAAAAAGAAATAATCAAAATTATCAGAAATTTGTTACTTCTACTTCATTTTGAGCTATAAAAATACAAATCCTGCACTGCCACATTGTCACAGTTAACTTCAACCTCATTCTTTAGCTAGGAATACATATTTTAGACTGTCATCAAAGCAGATGCACCTCTACTGCATACCTCTAACTCATATTTTGACAAAGGCAGTGCACTTTCTCTGCAGATGTTACAAAAAGGATGAAGTTATACAAACCCCAGAGGTCCTTGTTAAGTAACCTCCATGCTCAATGCGCTCAGGCATGCATGGTGTCCAGCAGCTTGGCAGACACAGCCTGTGCAATTTATAAGCCTAAGATCAGAGAACCCTAGAAATAAATTTACAAAATCTCTTGTAAAGGTAACAACTTCAGTGACAGTTCTGTATGAACTAATAATTTATATATACCTCCTTTTAGTCTTTAAAGCTGACAATGTTTTTTTTAAGCCACATTTTATTTCTGAGAAGCTGTGGAGAGTAGTCTTACCTAATTCTAGCATAATTTCAGTTCCCCAAATTCAAACACAGCTAAACTCACAGCTCATTTGCAGCTGATGCAGGTATACAGACTTGTTCTCTCAACAGATTTGTCCCACTTTGTCCAATTTGGGACTTGGCCACCTGACAATTTAATTACAGCACAATAAAAAGCAGTAAAAGGGCAAACAAGGGCTATATTCCTAGTTCATTCTAGTCTCTCCCAGTATAAAGTAGACTTCCATAGAAACTCAGCTGACTGCTTTTTAGTTTTTCCACTAAGGGCAGAGCAGTACAGACCCACTATACATTAATATTTACAATATGGCCCATTTAAGTCATTGTTAATATACTACATATATAATACAATAAAGATATATTGCTTATGCAAAAGTGCATATTTAACAGAATGAGATTTTGTACAAATAAAAACACAAGGACTAGCCCAATAAAATGACATTCCAGTGCTTGGGGTTACCAAGAAAGAGACACAATTTCATTTAATGTAGATGACAGTCGGGCTCAAGTGTCTATTCTGAGAATAAACACAAAGGATTTGATAGAAATTTAACTTGATTCACTCGAATATATGAATTAAAAGACAGTCATCAACCTGCCCAAGACATCAACTAGCTTTTTAAATCAATTTCATTAAAGTTAAAAAGTCACAAATGAACTTTAGAAATTTTGTAAATATCACACTGTGGGAGAAGATACAAAAAGAATAAAGATTAAATCGAAATATTGTTTTGCTTAGGCAAAAGCACTCAGTTTTAACATACAAACTCAGTAACTGTTTTCTTCTGCATTTAATTAAAAGTTCTGTTGTTTCCTGAAATATGCACAATGATACATGTCACTTAACAAAGGCACCTCTTTTAAACACACTGAATCACCCATACACTTTATTCAAAACCGTGACTTGTTCTAAAAGAATAATGCCCCCTCACATTCATGCCTTTGCCTTTCAAGTCACTAAATTTGCTCTTTTCTCCCTTTGAGATGTAATTAGGTACATCTGTTGATGGATAAACAAGTAGTGTTGTTTTATATTTTTTTTTAGAAATCAAACCATCCCTTCCATGTGCTTTAAGAGATTTTTAATATTTAAAGCATACTTGGTGGAATCCTGAAAATGGAGTGCTTTCATCTGTAAAAAGGCAGTGATTTCAAAAACAAAATGCTTCAAATGACATTCTTAGTCGCACAGAGCTATGAGCAAAGAACTTGAAATAAAAGCAATTATAGTCTGTAATTTCATCTTTATCCACTACATTCATTATTGGCTTCTTTTCAAAACAAGCTTCAATGCTTTGAAAAATTCAGTGGTTCTTTGGGGATTCATAATTATTTTCACCTACATATTAACATAAGAGAACAGCAGTGAGACAGGAGTTCCTGAAGAACGTATGTCTAAAAATCAACACAGAAGGGGAACAGAAAGTTTTATGTGGCAGTAGCTGAGCTGAAATCACTTCAGTGCCAGTACCACAATGTGACACTATTACACCACTTACCTCAAAACTGGTGGTTTATTTCACAAGCCCCATATGAGTGAACTCAGGAGAACTTTACTAATGGTCCCATTAAGGGACTTTCAATCACTTTTATCAATGTCTCCTGGGACAGAGAGAGGAAAGCTCCTGAATACGTGGCAGTGGATGTTTTTACAATGGTTCTACACTCCCCTTGTCACCTCCAAGCCAGAAACATTTTCCACCACCAGGAGTTTCACACACAAGTACCTTCCAACTCTGCATAAGCTGACATTTCAAAGTGAAGGCAAGGCCTTTCCAGCTACACATGCTGGCTTAAATTTAACATTCTCTATTCATTTCCAGCCTTTAATGTCTGAAAATTTTGAGGGAATCCCATGGCTTTCCTGAAGCAATGTAACATTTAGTTACATGTCAACATCCCTTGAAATGAATATCCCACCAAGTACCTCTCTCAAAAAGACGAACAGCTTCCATCATATACGGCACCAGGAGACGGTTTACAATAAACCCTGGAGTGTCCTATGAAAAATAAAAAAGAGATTCTAAGTAAACATTCTTTACCAGAACTACACTCAATGCTATGTGACAAATAAAACAAGTGGATGAAGACACTTATTGTATCATTACTTAAGATACTTTCTGATCTGTATTTTTCATCTCATTTTTTCTGCTCAGTATTATAGCATAAAGCATTGAGAAATTCAAACAAGGAATGGCATATAAACAGTCATCATGACTGAGAATAATAAGACTACTACAAGCCAAAGCAATCAATCTTAAAACAATTTAATACGGCTAGTCTTTTCTTTATCAAGAGTCTAATGATACAATTTTCTGAAGTTAGGAGAAAAGCTGTTCTTCCCTAGAAGGTTATTTTTGTGTGTGTCCACTACCAGAAGCACTCCTGACTAAATAGTCTGCTTCTCCCCCACTGCTCACTGGTGAGCCATACTTTTGAAAGTTAGGATAGCTTTGGCAGCAAACATCAACACTGACAATGAAAAGATAAGAGACATGCTGTCAGAAGGTAACAAATGAATACAAAACTTCTTTTGCACAAGCATCAATCAAAAGCACAATCAATCAATCAAACACAAGAGAAAGAGTTCTGCAAATATAATATTATTTTGTGTATTACTACTGTTTCAGATATTTATTATTCATTCCACTTTATCTCAGTATTTAATCCAGAGAATCCCAAGCAATATTTCTTCTATAAGCAAGAATTTAAAAAAAAAAAAGTTCAGGCATGAATTATTCTCTATCCAAGCTAATTTATAACAATTCTTTCTATATTCTGCACATTGCATGGTACTAAACTGTGACAGAAACAGGAGAAAAGAGAAAAGTCAACTAAGGCCACAGAACAATTTAGCCAGAATTTAGAGAACATAGCTAGAATTAGAGTCCAGCATCCAGCAGCTGAATTAATTAATCCAGTAACTACTGGACTGCAGGCCCTTCTTTTTATTATCAACTGTCTCCTGGGGGCTGTGAAACCCAAAGCAGTAGCTTGCATAAAGCTATCCAGACCACAGCTTAATGGATTCAGAAAAAGTGAGCTTCCAAAGTAGGGTGTTTCTCTAGAGAAAACAAACCAAAGCTAAGAAGAAATTAAGATTAACGTGTGCCTAGTTACTGCAGTCTTAAGAAAAACTTGCAGTGAGCACACACTGTGGAGGATTCAGCCAACTGCCTCACAGTACAAGAGGCAGCAGTTTTGTCTCTAACATGGCTAAAGATGAGCTCCTGCTTAAGCTCTCCAGTCTATACTTCTGCAGGACTTGAAAAAAAGATTCCATAATAGTAAGCTCTGATACCTGTTTGTTTCACTGCTCAAGACAAGATGTCTAGGGTCACTGGACTTTGAAGAACTTGTGGTAAATGTGGGTGTTTTCTTTGTCAAATTGTTTTTAATTATGAAGACAAACTGGACAAGAAGCAGTCTAGAAATTTTTGAAGTGCTCATACATCTACTAAAACCTACCACTTTAAAATTAACAGTCTACTAGGACAGACCCTCTGAACAGTATACTGTCAAAACGTACTCACCTTACAACTGACAGGACTCTTTCCTACTGCTTTACTGAAATCCACAAGTGATTCAAAAGTCTTTTGGCTGGTCATTGGAGTCTTGATGACCTGGGTACAGGGAAGGTAGAGAGGGCATAAGCATATTTATGAGCAGAATCTCTCCTATTTCCCCATTGCAGCAATGTAATCCAGAACACTCTTCCAGAAATTCACAATATGTTTTGCAGAAAACCAGCTTGAATGTATAAATATGTAACAGACACAGAACACTATTTTACACATAGACACAGCATTTTGCAATGTTGTGTTCCTTTAAGACATTTTCCCACTCAGCTGCTATGGAAGGAGGGTAAAAGGAACCATTCTTTGAAAGCACATCTAAGAGATTATAATGTATCAAAATAATTCTAAAAGCTACATAGTCTCTTGGCTTGGGAAACACAAAGACATCACCCTAGAGACCCATTTAAACAGCCATAGCTCCTGATAGAACAAGTTCTAGCAGCTACTCCACCTCTCTACAACCCTCTCTCAGGTAATTTTAGGGTGTGATAAGGTTTCTCCTCTTTTTCTCAAGCCCCTTTTTCACAAGCTAAACAACCCCAGCTCCCCTCATCAGCTCCTCATGTGAGTTACTCTCTGGACTCTTCACCAGCTCTGTTTCCTTTCTCTGGACACGCTCCAGCACTCCAATGTCTTTCTCGTAGTGAAAGGCCCAGAACTGGACACAGCATTCGAGGTGTGGCCTCACCAGTGCCAAGTACAGAGGGGCTGTCACTGCCCTGGTCTTGCTGGCCACACTATTTTTGACACAAGGCAGGATGGCATTGGCCGCCTTGGCACCCATTGGCTCATGTTCAGCAGCTATCAGGCAGCACTCCCAGATCCTTTTCCTCTGGTCAGATTTCCAGCCCCTCTTCCCCAGCCTGTAGCGCTGGAAATATTGAAATAAACATGACTGACTGTTTCAAAAGTGACAAAACAATAAGATTTCATCTCCTGACATTTTCTATTTATTTCTACACTGGTATCAGCAATTCTTATGAATAAGCCTCCCTGCTTGAAATGATGGCTATAAACAGCACCTCTGTTGGCAGTTCAGTGGAGAACTCAGGAGCCTTGAGACTGAACGAGTAACCTCTGTCTGTTAAACCTGCCCCTCAACAGAGAATGCAGGACCCTCTAATCATTAGAGGTAGCAAATTCCATACCAGAGCAGCTGCAAACTGAGATCTGCTCTGTCAATCTAACTGAAATCCCACTGCTGACAATTGCACTGCTGGGCTGCAGCTGTAGCTGATGGAACATGATGAGAGCAGCCTCTGCAAGGCATGCTTATAGGACACTCACCTCCACGAGCTTCATCATAGGCACAGGATTGAAGAAATGGAGACCACCAAATCTGTCCTGCCTGGTGGTTGCATTTGCCATCTTTGTGATTTGCAAGGATGAAGTGTTGCTGGCAAATATTGTATGCCTGGGAATAAGAAATATATAGATTGCATAAAGGACAGCAGGAGACTGAGGCACTAAACATAAATAGACATCCATTGGCTAACCATGCAAGAATTCTCAGAAATATCCCTGCAGTTTATCATGGTCCTTTTGCTGAGGTCTAAGCACAGCAATGATTAAATAACCACTACAAAGACTGTGCGACTTTCTGATTCCTGAGGAATTATATTGAATGCTTTTATTAGAGGCTAGAAAAAAGGACTGTGCAATTAAAATATTTTATTTCACTCCCCAGATCCATTCTAGGTAATTCCTTCAGCAATCCTGGAAACCTTAAGGGTATTTTTATTTGTTGTTAAAAACATTTACACATTTATTGAAACTCAATCATATGCCATGTCAAAAATGCACTTTGGAGTCTTACAGAAATTTTGCAGTCTACTTTGTTTTAAAATAATCAATGATAGACATGATGAGCAAACCTACCACCAGAGCAAAGATTTGATGGAGAAAAAAATAGAGAAAATTTAAGACCTGCCATGCATAGGACACTGCAAAGGATACACAAAATGCCAAGAATTTTAAGATCTATATGAAATCCTTTTCCAGACATAAACCAGATTTACTAACTGCAATTTATAATGGTTTGAGTTTTTTGCTTGTTTGGGTTTTTCTCCCCAGAAATATCTGAAAACCGCAACAGCCCTGCTATCACACCACAAAGATAGAGAAATTGCTTTTTCTTCAAATCAGAAAATCAGAAACTAAATTAGAGATTAAAACCTACCTTCATTTTGGGTTGCATCCTACTATCCCTTCAAAAAGTTATCCTACTGGACTCAGCAAATGTTTATCTATGTGGATATTTTGCTTACATTGTACTAAGATGTAACTAAGCTTTACAACACAGCTTTCAGAAAAATTAAGTCCAAGTCATGGTGACATTTTATAGTGACATTAAAGAAAACATTTCAAGACAAAAACACCCACTTTGTTTTCAATTTTTCATTATGTTTTCTTTTTTGTTAGTGAAGGAAGTAAAAAAGTAAAAGGAAGGAAGTGAAGGAAGTAAAAAATCCTGAAAATTCCTGCTTATTCTTCTTACAAATATTCTTTTATTACCTCTCCACCATAAAGTGGCCTTATACTGTTCTGAGGTGAGGTACTAAAAGGAGCATTCTGCATTTCATAGTTTTGACCTTGTAAGGTCAGTGCATACAAAAGTGTCACTTAGTCTCAATGAAAATCTGCCACTGTATGTAAAAACTAAAATACTCATATAAAAAAGAAGCACATTGATTTGTGAAATATAACTGCTAGGTTTATATCTGAGTTCACTTAAGAGATTTTACCTCAGTTCTTCTTCTGTAGCCTCACACAATAGAAAGCCTTGGAAAAAAAGAAAAGCATAGGATTTGCACTGTGAATAAGTGCATTTAGTTACACTTTCTTCTCTGACCAACCAATTGGTTTCATTGAGTTTAGAATAGAATTTTCATGCCTCTATGACTTAGAATGACACAATCCCCGATTCAGGTGACAGCAGTTGGGAGGCTTTGGGAAGACAGTACTAGTAAAGCCATAGAAATGGCTTTCCAGCAGCAGAGTGCTTTCTCTTGGTGCCATCTAGTGGCTCAGGAAAAGACATCAAAAGCAGAGCCCAACACAAGAGAAACGTTAATAAATATTTCCAATAAATCCGACTCTTACAGTCCAGCTGCTTTACACAGCAAACACTGAATAATACTTCTTTTTTTAATGGTTTTATAACACATTAATTCGAACACAGTGAACAGCTGAAAAACACTGGCCAGGTCCAAGCTGACTTTCCACATCTAAAGGCAAATACTAGACCAAGGAATATTGATGGGCATTTCCTACATTCCAGAAAAAAAAAAACAGAAATCAAATGCAGAAAAGTTCTTAAAGTGGATACGCAAAAGTTCTTTTGCCATATTTGTTATGACCCTGTTTGGAAAAGTGCTGCAGTGTCTACAAAAATCCTAGCCTGACCTTTTTCAAAATGGAAATGAAAGATTAACTCCATTCTAGAAAAGGAAAACAGAACTGAAGAATGGGTAGCAATGCTTTACTCTGCTCCAAAGATGATAACACAGTAATAAATACCAAATATGGTGAGTTTAATACTGAGAGGCATAGAATATACAATTCCGCCTTCCACGTTTTGCAAAGCTCCAAGAACATAAATTTTTGCTCTGAGAACATAAACCAGTATGTTCTCAGACTAATGGCACCCAAGAAACAGCACCATTTCACCTGGACAGTTACCCAGATGGGGAATACTCTGAGTTTCCAGGGCACTCTGGCATTGCCAAATGCTCCTGGCTTATTATATTTGATTTGAACAGTTACGAGAAATTTGCTCCCCACTCACAAATACAATTTCTCTCAATAAAAGAATAGCTTTCCCATCCTCTACATGTTTAGATCCACTTTCAGAGGAATTACAGTTACTTTATAAGAAAAGGAAAAGGAATTAAGTTAATTGTGCTATTGTAATACTTTAGTTTTTTGCAGTTCCCAGACTTATTTATTTTCCTCGAAGATGTCTCCAAAGTGCAAAAATGGGAGATGAACCAGTACATGTTGCAGCTGAGGAAATGCATGAGACATGAAATATATCACAAAAGAAGAAAAATGCAGGGTTTCACACCTTGTATTTCACAGGCAGAATCCATCATCTTGCCAGAACAACTGTAATACATAGTCCCTCACATTTCTACCTGCTATCATCCACCCCTGTGGGAAGTCCTGAGATTTGAAAGAAGCCAAGTTGTTCCTCCACAGCATCCTGGTCTTTCCTGGTCTCTCCCTGTAACCCACACTCCAGAGGGCCACCAATGCTCAGAGCCCCTCAGAAGCAAAGCTCCTCCTGAGACTCAAAGCTGTCTTTAAACAAATCCTGTCTTTGTTACCAATTAACCACAAGTCTACCACCCCTACTGAGCTGACACAACAGTTAGTCCATACAATAGGTTTATAAATTTTGAACTATTCAGTCTTAGAAAAGGCTGTAGAATGCTTGCACTGACAGGGAGAGCTTTCCATTCCAGCACAGTGCCATGTGGGATGAGTAAAGCCTACTGCTTCCTTCTAACATATGGAAAAACACTCACTACAGGTTTCTGTCTTTCCCCACACTAAGCACACCATCTGCAACTCTATACACTCTCACAGTTACAAATTACCTTTTGTATCCAAACCTAATATTTTAAACACTTGACTACTAAGTTTCACTATTTTACCAGTTGTTCATCTAGACTTTCTACACTGCAATCCATTTTTTTGCCATCCACTTAACCTTCCTTTATCTTACACATAAGGTATCTGTATGCTTATAATAGCTTCCAAATAGCCTCTTAAAAAGAAAGGCTTCTTGTCTTAGCCATTTTTCCCAACTCTGCAAAATCATCCCTTTCGCAATGGGCAGGAGCATATTTGAACAACCCCCAGTATGTTTTAACACTGTGATGTAAAATTCGATGTTTTACAGCAGCTATGCTGACAAACAGCTCAGTCTTACAAAAAACACCCTCAGGTGTTCCAAACATACATATTTTTAAGTGAGGCTCCAAGTGCCCATGCCCACATTTCCTTGCTGACTGGTTTTAGATAGCTTACCATTTAGTACACTCCAATTTGCTCCTTAATGCTCTGCCAACCAATGGTCTGTTTGCACAAAATAGGCACAAAACAACCATAACAAGGCACTCTCATAAACGTTGAAGGCATCTATTTACTTTTGTGTGTCAGGGTAATGGCAAGTTACCCTGTGCTCAGTACATGGCTGCTTGTGATCATTTACTGTTTTCAAAATTACCAGGTAATTTTAATTACTGACAGGAGGAGAAAGCCTGAAAATCTCCCCAGGCTGAAGTCAACTAATGATAAAATCTTTTTTCCCTTGATATGACACTCAAGGCACAGCTTGCCCAGTTGACAGATCAGACAGTCTAGGATACCTCTTAGCCAATACCCCCGAATTTACCTGTACTAGCTAAAATCTCAACAAGCAGTCAAGGTCTTGTGATCCTG
Source organism: Geospiza fortis (assembly GCF_000277835.1). Classification (NCBI taxonomy): domain Eukaryota; kingdom Metazoa; phylum Chordata; class Aves; order Passeriformes; family Thraupidae; genus Geospiza; species Geospiza fortis. The sequence continues at coordinate 13,988,282 of NW_005054304.1, forward strand.
ACTCATCAATTACAAGGCTCAAATTTCTGAGACTGCATGCTCCCCTTAACAGCATTTTTGGCTTTGAATAATATTCAACAGTAGCTTCCAACAGTTATCAAATATAGTTCAAGGACATTTCCAGGGACTTCATGTAACTGAATGAGTACCTACTAAAATACTATTTACCCTTTTACATCACACCCAATAACCAGCAATGGCTGTTTCCTAACTCCTGTAATACAAAGTAAAGTTAGTTCACTTAAGACATTATTGAGCTGACTGAGACTTAAAACTTGTTTATGACAGGTGTGCTGGAAGCAAATACTTTATAATTCCAATTCCCAATTTAAGTATGGGAACACAACATTAATAGTAACTCATGTCCACTGGAACAAGTAAATTCTACTGTTCTGCATTTGTAGTTGGATTAAGATTTGAAATTGCCAAATAGATAGGCAATCCTAATGACTAAACACACCTGGAACAACAAATGAAGCAATGCAACAAGCAAATGAAGCAATGCAACACACCTGAGAATGTTTATAACATATGCACCTGGCACAACCACTATTCCACATCAACATAATAGTTTGGAGCTAGTCTAAGACAGCAAAATTCATTCTTCAATAAAGCAGCTAAGAAAACAGGGAACTAACTGTGAGTGGAAAAACAGAAAATAGTCTAAGTTTCAAAATGTAACAGGAAAAATATACATACTCTGGAGCAAACTTATCCAGCGTCTGGAAGAGTTTATTTTTAACTTCCAGGTTCTCCACAATGGCTTCTATCACCAAATCCGTGCTGTGGACCACTGATGCTGCATCTGTGCTTGTTGTGAGGTTTTTCAAGGTCTTCTTAATGAACTCAGCACCAGCCTGAAACATTTCCAAGCAGCTGTAATGTCTATTTACAGTGATTTACTTTTATATGAGAATCCCCTTCTGTTCTCTGGTGCTTTCGACCTCCCCAAAATGCAGGCAGTCTGCCACATTCCCAAATCAATGAGAAGATTCTAAGTGTGTAGAGGTACGATGCTTTCCAGTGACTAAGTTTTCCTAGCCAATCAAATCTGTTTTGAAGCAAATAGGAGACCTTTAAACTCATTCTTTCAGGAAGACCATTTGCTGTAGTCCAGCCTTCAGCACAAGAGTCTTGAGTGATCACCTGGTTGGTCAATCAGTGGCTAAAGTTTCAGTGAAAAAGTGGGGAAAAAGGTTTTCTCACTAGTAAATCTGTTGACGTAGTTTGTGAGGGCAGAAATCAAACAGAAATGCAAGACTTTTAGCAAAGGGTACATGGAGACACAGTAAAAATGAAAAAACCTCTATATGGTAGAATATAATGTCATACAAAAAGTGCAAGTATTATGTGGACAGTTTTCTTTTTGATTATGGCTCTCCATAATTATATATGTATGCTCTACTTATCCTGGCACTTTTGTACTCCTGCAAACAAGCCCTTTTTATTTCCTTCCTCTGCTGCATGATTTTCTGGCAATCATTAATACCAGTATACATTGTATATGTTAATATGTATCAAAAGAAGGAATGAATCTGCTGAGGAATTCGGAGAAGCAAGCATAGCAACAAGTAACCCTTAGGATACAAAGCTAGACTCATCAACTGCACCACAGTGGCTGGCTGTACACAAAACTTACTCAGCAATGCAAGTGCAAAGTTCTACATCTGACACGTGTCACTTGCACTCTCATTTCCTTTGCAGTAATCCTGTGCCCAAGTGTTAGGAGGAGAAAAAAAAATAAAAGACACCTTACACAGGTATTAAGACAATTTTGTTACTATTTGCTTTTGGACAAATTGGGTGCGTTCCCAGGTAAGCCCTCAAAGACTGCTTGCTTTTAAGTTACGATGAATAATTATATTCCATTTTACACTTAGCATCTGTTTTAAAAGATTGCTAAGTTGGTTTAAATCTTTAGCTTAAAGCTGAAATTTATTAAGGAAAGAAAATGAGGTAACACATCTTTCAACCTCCCTAAATTAAAAATAAAAAACAAACTGAAAGTCCAGGTTCTTGAGCACACTGGGAAAAAAGTTTCCTTTTTAAGCAAGTATAATAACATGCTCTATAATGCATAACTGCAATATCATAACTTCAATATGGCAGTTTTTATTCTTCCCAGTTTTCCTAGAGGAATAAAGAAGGTGTCAACCTCAGGCTTATCTGCAAACTTCTTCTTTATCACTCTCTTCAAACTCTCTTCAATTCCTTTTGTAGACTTTTTAAGGATTTCATCTGACTGGTCAACTAATACCACAGTGTGACCACTGGCTGCTGCAACCTGGAAGTTAAAAGAAAACAAAAATTCAACTCAATGTCACAAAATAATCAATCATATTGATTTGTGTTGACAGACAACATGCCAGGCATTTAGGCAAAAGAGAGCTAAAATACATTGAATTAAATACACTTGACTAGAAAAATCATAAAAGCCTGTATACAGCTGGGGTGATGCTGAAGGGATAAAGGTCTCAAACAATCTGAAGGAAAAGGAAAAAGAAATCTCTCCCTCACACTGCAGAATCTTGTGTCTGAAGGCATCTAAATTCGGTGGCCATGGTTACAGAATAAACAGCTGTCTTGAAAGGAACAAGTGTTTTAGCTGAGAGCCTTGGATCTTGTAAGGAAAAAGGGCTGTGGAGGCCAAAACTGGAACGCTGGCAGGGTGAGCAGGTGGCACAGAGGATGGCCAACCCTGTGTCCCCAGAACACAGCTCTGCTGTCAGGCCATGAGCATGTCCCTGCAAAAACAGGAAGGTGAAGCTGGGACAGAGAAGCTGGGAGCAGCAGTGGACATTTGCCACTCCAGGACTCCACACAGACAAGAATGGCTGCAAAGCTTCCTTACTCTGCACTTGGTGCAAACACTGGCTCAGCTACACACAGCACTACTGGATTGCCTTTTTGGTTGGTATTTAAACTAATTTCAAACAAGTAACATCACTGTCTCACACTGCATCAGCACATTAAAGATCAGCTGCTCATTATCTGTTACTTCACTTTTACTTTATTTATGTTCCTCTTGTTAGTTAGCAACAGCCTCTCTTCACTTCTAGAATCCTTGAACTAACAGAGCTGTGATTTAGCAACTGTGTAAACCAGATATTAAAACACAGTTCCACTGATGGTTTTAAAGTGACTCAACTTCAGAGCTTCCCTTCTGCAATCTTTTACCTTACATTTAACCTTATATGTGATGACTAAAGACTCATGCACCCACAAGACCTACTCCAACACAGCTAGCTGAAATGGAAAGTGCAGCTATCTCATGAAGAAAAGCATGGTGATATTCTTATCCAATTTGCCTCACTAACCCAGCAAATAAAGCAATGCCAGATTGTCTCTGGACAGCAGCAGTAGAGCTTTAACAAGGGGTCAGTCTGCAGACAGACAATTCTTTATCCAACTTGTTTTTTTATTTTCACTATGGCCACTTAAACCAAACTTGTACTTCTACTCCTAACACTTCATCTGCTGCTGATCATTTGTAAGTGATTTTTGATCATTACCAAACACATTTTTAAGAGCTGAGGGCACCATGCTGCCCTCAGCTTCACTGAGGAACCATTTATGACATCGTCACAGACCAGCTAGTGAAAAATCCTAGAAAAATTAACATCTCCCACTTCCCACCATATTTACATGGACAGAGAGGAAGTAAATGATTGCAATTCAATCACACACTTGCCTAAATTCTACTATCCAATGATCTTAAGAATGTGTTTGTAATAAGAAACACAAGTGCTGGGGAGTCAATTAATGCTTTTTTCAAGTGCTTTTCACAGGGCATAATCAAAAATTGTGGCTTTCAGCCATACCCTAGCAGAGGCTTGCTTCACCTGACCCAAGAGGAGATGCAATTTCTTTAGTGCTCAAAAAGGGATGAAAAGCAGCTTTATTAATAGGGTATAGGGAGACACCACTCACTGTTATAATGACCTCTGCTTTGAGATAAGTTTGGATTGATAAACTGGAGGCAGATGGACAGCAAAATAATCCTGGGTCCTTGACAGTGGTAGAGGCCTGCAACCCCTGTTACTGTCAAATACCAGACATGTTTCTCTTGATGAGCTGCTCTCTGAAAATATGCAGTCCAGCAGAACAAGATCAGCACAGTTACCTGGAAAATTATAAGCTTTGCATAGTCTGCATCTTCCTCAAACAAAAGAACAACTTTTTTCTAAGTTGTTCTTTGATGGCTCTCCAGTGGAAACCTCAAGCTCTAGTATCACGATACAGAGGAGTGTTTTTATCAGAAAAGTGAATAAACAACTATTTTCTTAGCCAAAAAAATTGCCTCTGTATTCCATCTGCTGGAGATTTGCCAGGAATGTAAGAAATCTTTAGTTCTGAGAAGCAAACCTATTAATTCATTGAAATGGAGAACTGCTATTCATGAGCTCCAGCTCCAGCCTTACTGTCAGTTTCCGCTCGGATGTTTGCCTGCCCCCCTTATTCTTTGTGAAGTTTGTGAACTACCCTGGTATCCTGGGCAACAGGTTCTTTCTCTGAATTAACTAAGTGCCGAAATTTTCAATCACTGAAAAGACTCTTCAATTTAATGTCCTAGAGCTATCAAACTAATGGTGAACTTAAAAGCCCAAGGCCTGAGATTAAACTCTGGGAAAATATGTCCTATTTAAATATTAACCACTTCATAATTCTGAAGATGAATGACAGTTAAATGCTCATTTTAGCTGCTGCATGTAAAATGTCTAAAAAAGAATCACTAGATCTGCTCCCTAGCCAAGTTAGAATAATCTTTCCAACCAACATTTTCCACGTATTTCCACAGACACACTGTCTGTTTACAATTAGGCCACGCATTATCTTAAGAACCACCTTAAGCAATTTAAGCCATCAGCCTGGGTTCTTCTCTCCAAGCCGTCTGACCTGAAGATGGGCGGATCAGCAGGAGAAGTGAGAGTTGAGCAAGCAGAGCGGAGCGAGCAGCAATGCTTCGCAGCCCGCCTCGGCAGCAGGGGAACCCAAACCCGCGGCACTCTGGCAAGGCAAGCGCAGGGGCGCGTCCCGCCCAGCCCGGCCGAGAGCCGGCGCAGCCACTGCTTCCCACACAAACACAGCTTGGGAAGGCAAGCGCGAAGGAGTTTGACCACGGATTGTAACACGTTCCGAGAAGCGCCAGGAGAGTTGTTACGTTTAGCTGTGGGTTTTATTAATGCTGGTCCGCCACCTGACCGCTCGCCCTCCCTAGAGCTCGTCCCTTCCCGCCCGGGGACAGCGCGGAGCGCAGCGCCACGGCCGGGCTCAGCTCCGGGCTCAGAGCCCCAGCGGAGCTCCGGGACGCAGGAGCAGCAGCCCGGGAAGGGCCC
>NW_005054304.1:13993721-14009218 GCF_000277835.1 Geospiza fortis
TGCCCGCCGAAGTGGGAGGCGCGTTGGGTCTTTCACCTTCGCTACCTCTGATTCCTTAAGAGGCAAGCAGCAAGGGCAAGGTCAGCGCTGCCGGAACGCCCGCGAGCCCCCGGCTGGCGCTGGGCTGGCAGCAGAGGCTGCGCTGATGGCCGCCCTTTGCCTCAGAGGTCGCCGTGCTGCCCTCAGCGCTCACCTTCCCGCTGCCGCGGCTCACGCTCGCTGAATCAATGAGACTGGAAAGACCTCCGAGACCATCGAGTCCAGCCCATGACCAAACACCACCATGTCAACTGGACCATGGCACCAAGTGCCACATCCAGTCTTTCATTAAACACCTCCAGGGACGCTGACTCCACCGCCTCCCTGGGCAGCCCATTCCAGTGCCAAATCACCCCCTCTGTGAACACAGAGTTCAATCTAAACCTCTCCCGGTATAGCTTAAGGCTGTGTCCTCTTATCCTGTCACTGGTTGTGTGGGAGAAGAGGTCTACCCTTACCTGGCTACACCCTCCTGTCAGGGGGTCGTAGAGAGCAATAAGGTCTCCCCTGAGTCCCCTTTCCTCCAGGCTAAACAGCCCCAGCTCTCTCAGCTGCTCCTCACAGGACCTGTGCTCCAGACCCTTCCCCAGCCTCTTTGCCCTTCTCTGGACACCCTCCAGCACCTCAATCTTCTTCCTATTCACATCAATAAAAGCTCTCTCCCCACAACAAAAGTTTTCTGATTAGAAGGGGTTGCTATTTCCAGGCTAGCACAAGATATGTAATAAATATAATAAAAAAAAAAGAAAAAAATTCTTCCATTATTAACACTGACAGCTGAATTATATCAGATGCAGACTGCCCTGATTTCCATCTAATTAATTTATCACCAGAAAGACCTGCACTTCAGCAGCAGCTGACAACACAGCAATTACTACTTGAGCCAGCATCAGGGTAAACATTAAGCAGCTTGTTTTATTCAAATAGTGTTGTATTCTCATATCTCTGCACTTTGTACCACAAATGTACTGCAAAAGAATTCACCTGGATTAGGCAGGAGCAGGAAGTATATATCAAGTAACCTGCAACCTAACTCCAGGGCATAAGACAGAAGATTTCCACCTACAGCTCTTGTTGCTGAGTGTCCAGCTCCTTGTTAACACCAGTGCTGATACCCAGCCCCTCCCCACAAACACTTCAGCTGGCTCCTGCTCAGCCCCTTGCTCTTCCATAGGGAAGGACCTCCCACTTTCCCCTGAGACCCCTTGGGGGCTCTTTGCCCTCTCTCCCAGGCTCCCCCTTGTAACCCCTTTCCCTCTCTGCCCTCTGCTTCCCTCTATGCCAGGAGTCCAAAAAAAAAACTACACCTCAACTTCTGCCCAGGTTTTCTTTCCTGCAGAATGCACATCTCCTCCTGCTGACAATTCATTTACTTTTTTATCTTCCTCATCTCCTACCCTTCCCTCTTCTTCTATTCTAGGTAACAGTGTTTTTTAAAAACCTCTTTCTATCATTTGATCATAACATGCCTGGCAATGTTATTTTCCCAATTTCACTTTGTTTCCCCACCTCCTTCACTCCTCATCCAGAGCATTTTTAACATTTTCTCACTCAGAAGCTTTTTCTGCAAGATGTAAGATGCCAAACACCACAAGTTTAGTCAGTAAGTGGAACTCATTGAAATGACTTTGCAAAGCTGTGAAACACTTACTTGGGAATTACTTTATTCAAAATAAAAACACATTGAAGCAAAGTAATTTTAGAAATAAAGATATTTGCAGCCTTCAGAAACAGTCACGCACTTATCTGAGCATACATTTTTCAACAAGGCATTTGAGATGCTTCCCCTGCTAAAAAAAGGAGAGGGGGAGGATATATTTACAAAAACAAACCAACTTTGCTACCACTCTTTACAGTCAGCCAAAGATGGCAACACACTTTGAAAACTACAGATTTTGCTGCTTTTATGCTATTGTTTAGCTAGTTTTATGGTATCCTGTGAAAATTTCAATGCACCTGGAAGGTATGAAAGACAGGTGTTCATTGTCTTTATTTATTCCAACAGCATCCTGTATTCTAGCACACCTTGACGTGGTTGGAACTTCCAATCAGTAGTTTTAGCCTGTTGTACATTCAGCATTTGATCACAGGTATCACCAAAAACCACATTGTCAAAGTAGTATTTGTAGAAGGCTAATTCTCAAAGGTGACATTTTAAACTAAACTCAGCAGGCAAAACAAGCACAAATATGTACAGTTTCACATACCAGGGGATTATGTGAATTGCATCTTCTTTGGAATCTGTAAAAAAATACTAAAGTGCTTTTCAAATGTGTCCTCATTGATTCAAAGGACAGGTATTTTGTAAAAGTGATCAGTTGCACACCAACATCATTATGTTGTTTAAAGAGGCATTTCAACAGAAAGATAAATATTATCAGCACTTAATTTTAGCTTCTCAATTAAGCATAATTTTAAATTTCCAGACAAAACTCCCAACCCTACAGAATCTATTCATTCATTGGAAAATACAAAATTAAATTAAATAAAGTGCTTAATTCTCAAGTACTCCCAGGTTTTAGAGCAAGTTCACTAGCATTGGTACCAAATCAACTTTTTATTGTACTAAGTTTTCAAAAACTTCATACCAAAAAACCAAACCCACAAGCCTATATAGTCCAAAGTTAACATAATTAAATTGAAAGGCATTGAAAGTTCTTACAGAAACAGTGGGATACCTCACCAACCAAATACATAATTCAAAAATCAAGGCACTCTGTTATTCAAAACAGGTAACAGAAAACCTTAATTTAAATGCAATATCTTATAGTCTTTGTTAGGCACTACCTGGCTTTTAAAAATTCAAGGTTAAAAGTGACAAAACCAGACATTAATTTAAAGCTGAAAAGTTGTCTCTTCTTCTACAATTTAAATTTTGTTTCTGCTATGGAATACCCAATTCTAAATTACATTCAAATTCACATTCCAGTCTTGGAAACTTGACATTAGGAGGATTCCAAGTATTCTCTAGATCTCCAGTGAGGGGAAAAAATCTTTACAAGAGTATATAAGAACTTAATTAATGTGATATGAAATTCTGATAGATCAAAAGGAGTGTAAAGAGATTAAAGAATGATTAAGAACAACTATTTAAAGGTTAGTTGTTACATAGCCCCCCAAAAGATCACTTTCCATGTCTGAAATACAAGGCAAGACTGAGTGTCCTGTTCTGAAACAATTAACATGAGGTTTCCTCGGCAGCTGGTTTGACAGTGGTTAAGAGCACTAACATTCTGCATGTGAAAAAAGTACTGATACACTAATGCTGCATGAACTACAGATTATTTTACTCTATATGGAAGATAATAAGAGAGAGCCATTATATCCAAACCTCAAGTTTGTCAGCTTCCTTCTGTTCCTGGTAAATGTATAAACAGTACCTGTACTGCTGTAGTGATGCCATATTTGAAGACTCCAGTTCCCAAAGCCAGAGGTTGTGGAAGTATCGTCCACGCTGCCTGTGGATGAAAAACCTGAGCGCCAGCCTCAACTTCAGGACTACACACTGCAGACTGTAGTGTTTTCCCCAGTGAGCGGCTGCTGGTCCCGTCCAGCCTGCAGCCACTGCTGCCATGAGGCAAACAATGAATGCCAGAGGCAGCACAGATGTCTCGAATATGTTTGGCACCAGAGAGAACGGAGTTCTGCTGTTTCTTGTTAGAGAATTCCGCTCTTGTTTGTATTCTGAGATAAAACATCTGCATCCTGATGCTGCACACTCATTTCATGTTGAGAATATGGCATATTCAAGGATTCCTTTAGCCTCAAATCCTGGCTTTTCCAACTTGGTACCTGCTTTTTGATAGTGAGCCCTGAATCTCAAAGATATTTGGATCCCATCTACTACACCTATAAGTTAGTTACAAAAAACAATCCTCCAAAGTTAAAAGTAATTTTGTAATTTCGAAAAAGTATAAGTAATTATTTAAGCTCAGTTATAACTTTTCTTTTCACAGAAAATGCTAACAATTCATTAATATATTTAATATTACATTATGTGCTTCACTCCTTTGGTAAATGAAATGTTTATGTGCAGCTTTCGCAATTTTTTACAATTACTATTTGTCAGAACAGTAACAAATGTTTTGGACCATTCTCCCATAATCAACATTTGACAAACTGACCATAATAGGCAGAGGTTAAGCCCACCAAGTTTTAATATTAAATTAAAAACTATGCTGTCAGTTCATTTGTGGAATGCAACAGCTGACAAAAAAAATCTTTCCAGAAGGCTAAATGGATTATTCTCACTGACTAGGAAGGCCTAAGCAGTTGAGGTTATTTTCTGGAAAGAAAGTAACAAAATAAGCTGGAAATAATAAAAAAAAAAATTTAAAAAAGCTATATTTTAAAAGTGCAGTATTTCTTTGCTTTATCTTTTTTGACACTGCATCATTTCTTCAAAGCTATTATGTTGAATGGACATGGAGCTAAAGTTAGACCAAACCTTCCCTCCATAGATGGTTTTGCAGCATTTTCAGGGTACATAAAGGTAAAACTTTGCATAAGACTTGAAAAAATCAAGAACAGCTCCATTTTTGCCAACTGCTCTCCCATGCACACACGTTTACCTAAAGAACAGTAAGAAGAAAGGTATTACTGGCTTTATACAGTTGACCTCTTTGTTAACACACATGTAATGCCCCTGTGCTACTACAGTCCAAAAAAGGCTCAAACTACTATTAAGCTATGACCTCTGAAGCTCTGGCCTCCTGTATTTGAGTCTAAGCCTTGCTCAGCTGTACTAGTTCCTATTAACAACATTTACATCCACAGCAAAAGTAGTATCAAAGGACAATTCATAATTTCTTTCTGGTGATTCGCTATTTAGGAACTCAAACCATTTTGCAAGCCACCAACTGTGACAATAAATTTACTTCTATAATTGGTCCTATGTGCAACTTTTACATCTCTCACTCCCAAGGCCCTACACTTCAAACACCACCACTCACCCACCCCGCTAATGACTCCATCTGGATTATCTTACCCATTCCAAAAGGAATGAATGACTCTTTCTTTATTAGCTGGCCCTTTTCATCCAGAAATCTTGATGGTTGAAATTCATCTGGATTCTCCCAAATGTTTGGATCTCTGTGTACTGACCACAGGTTGGGCACAATCACACTACCCTTAGGAATCGTATATCCCTGGAGCACTTTAAACAAAAGCAGAGACAGAGATGTGACAAGTTGCTAAAAGGAAACATGGGAAAAATAGCAGTAAAAACACAACAAGAGGATGCCACAAAAAATTATATCGATCCCTAGCTGTGGGCTGCAAATGTAGCAAAAGCTGAAGGCAAAGGTGATCTCTGCCTACCCTGCTTGAGTCAGAATCACACAAGCCTGAGCAGCTGGAAAGACACCAAGTTACACCAACAGCTTCTGCAGAGAGAAGGAAGCAGCAGAAGTCAGAAATAAACTCTGCAGCACCCCAATACTGTGACCCACTTTCCTCCTGCTCCTGTGCTGCCACAGAGCCCCACCACAGTCAAAGGATGGACTTTGAACTGTTGTGACACAAGGGTTTTGAAATGACTAGTCTCATTTCAGCTTGCTGCACCTCATTCCCCTGCAAATCAAAACATTTAGAAAAGCAGATCAATTCAGTAATAGGTTCAAAAGCTGAGTATTGCTCTCTCACACTGACTTTGGCCAGTGCTCAGCTATGTTTATGAAAACACATAGCTGAGTTGGGAGACGATATTTCTTAATGTTTTCTGTATGTGTGGAGGTCAGTGGTATAAGCCTTTAGCAAACCAATTACTCTAAACTGATGTTTTCAGACCTCTGTGTCAGAATGCCAAGAACAGCTCTGCTGTTTCAGGTACAAAGCTGCAGTCTCAGCTGCCAGCTATGGACTTAGCACATTAGTCAATACAAGCTGACCCCCAGAGAAGAAATCACTCGAGATTAGAAAAACTGCTGGATGTCAGGTCAGACATGCTGCTTACATAGAGAACTATGTCAAGGCCTCTTGCTCCCTATAAAGGGCATTTACATATTTGTTTTATGGCTCTAATACATAAATGAGGTCTTTGCAAATTATCACTAGATACCCCATCAGATCTTCAGCCCCAGAGGAAACGCTGTAGTAACAAGTCTCTAGAAATGCTTACCAGCAGTTTCTGAGGCCATTCGAGGAATAGAAAGGGGAACAACTGCAGTCATCCTCTGCACTTCCATAATGGTTGCCTCTGTGAAGGGCATTTGAGCCTTGTGAGCAAGAGAGGGAACTTTGTCACGTCCTAGAACTGCTTCGATTTCTGCATGAACTTTCTCTATTCAAAGGGAGCAAGAAAAATAAAGAAGTCAAAAGACATAATATGCGAGAAGACATAATCTCAATTTCATCTGACTTTGCTTGCTTCACTGTTTACATAGATTTCTCAAAAATTACTTCAAGATGTTATTCTTAGCTGAAACAGCTATGCCAACATTAGCCTTAGGAACAGACTCAGCTATGAAGAAAATGACTAAGCACAATCTTGACAAGAGTCAAGAGTAAAGCTACTGAGCTGACAGACATTGCTAGCACCCCAGTATTGGAAAAGTACAAGAAAAGTCCTGCTGCTACTCCAAATGTATTCATAATCTTACTTAAGGAGTTTAATTATACAGTAATTTGAATGATGGGAAGATCAAGCTTCTGCTCTGCAATTAAAAACTTGAACAGTAAGAGAACTGTGTGCAGTGTGTGCCTGAGCATGAAGAGATGGGAAAGTTTTTCATGCAGTTGCTTTAGATACTTCATTCTGGAGCAGGAATTCTGATGCTGCTACTGCAAGCACTGAAGCCATTTAAGTCGTTAAGGCCATTTACTACTTCCTATTCACAGAACCTAAACTCACATATTTCCCATTTCCCCCAAAGGCAGCAGCAGATGCTCCTTTCCCTTTGCAGCCCTTCTACAAAGTCAAAAAAATTCATGAGCTTATCAACTTTCTTGTTCATGGGGAGCAAAAAATACCAAATTATTTGCTTGCCTCTTTCATTTCCTTGTATGCTGAAGGCTCAGCATACAAATAATTCTCTTCATAGAAGTTTCCAAGATTCAGGACTTGCTTCACCTACGTACATACAGGATGATGTGCCTTTTCTTGCAGGCAATTTGCAATCTGGCTACACCACAAAAGACAATCTTGGAGAAGGAGACCTCAAAACTAACCTTTATTCAATAATAATAAAATTTTTATTTTTACCCTTTATATCCTGCATACTTTGTGGTTGTTTCGCTTGACTTTTCCAACCAGGCTGCTGATACTCTGAGTTTTTGCTCTTTTCTCTTCTTAGCAGTGATACAAGATTAAATAAAAGCTCGATGTGAAAAAACTGTCCCAGTTTCCTGAGCAGCATCCCCACCTGCTGCCTGAACTGCATCTAAGGAGTTGCTGCTGCCACCTACTGGGTTTGCCCCAGAAGAAAAGCTCATGCATGAGGAACATTAAAAAACACAAAAAAATACAGCAAGAGACGGCGCTGACGGCGTGACTCTCCAGTACTTTCTTTGTGGGGAAGAAAGTTCTTTCTTTCACGTTTATTAGGGACATGTCATAGCCCTATATTCAGGCATGTATGTTCACAGTAATATAAATAAATAAAGTTTTCAATATATATTAAAAAAAATGAGACTGTCTCATACCAAATGTCACACCAGTGCTTTATCCTGAACAACTCATTTGTTCAGCATTTCTAAAAATATGAGGAACTATACAGACAGCAGCCAAACTGCTGCTCACATTTCCAGCTGCAAAATGTAAACTTCAGCAGCCTCTGCAACAGCATGTTATTTGAACTGCTCCACAACTTTTCATATATTTAAAAATCTCAATGATCTTCAGAAGTCAAGGACCAAAACAAAGCCAGGGAACAGAACAAACCAAATACTCCCCATGGCTTCACCATATTGTCCATCCATATATGCTCTATTTCCATGTAAAAAGCACCTTTTTCCACAGAGAAAAATACTTCTTTTCCCTCTGATAGCCGTTAGTTTCCTTTCCGTGACTGCAAGCAACTTTTGCTACTTCTAAAGGATACACAATTCAGGTATTTTCTCTAGAGAGGAAATACATTTAAAAGAAATGTATTACCAGGAATAAAAAAAGGGGCCCATATACAGTTTCAAGGTAATCAGGATATAAGGAATGGGATATTAAAAGTGATACAGTCTGGACTACTGAGCATATTTAAACTACTTGACAAGAGCCATAGCATTAGAGGAAATCAGAGAGAGGTAATAAAACTGTTAGAGATCAGCAGAAAAGTGAAAATTGACTAGCACATACACATACAGTACCAGGTAGAAGGAAAAAAGGTTAAAAAAACAAACACAAAACTCTTCTGGATTCCATTCCAATTTAGAATACATCTAATCCATGTAACTGCATATCAAGTCAAGCAGTGATTACACACAGCATTAAAACAGAAAAATAAGCCTATGCAATAAAAGTTTACTGTACATTTGTCCCCAGTGAACTCTCTCCCTGTTTAGCAGATTGTTTGACTTTGTGCAATAAGCTATGATATTGACCTATTTGAAGAGATTTTTCCAAACAGATCCAACTCAGGGTAGATGAGACTACTACCGGTCATGACCCACTTAGTTTTGAAAAATTCCAAAACGAGAGATTCTGTTAACTCTCAAGGCAATCTGCGTCACTCCTTTGCCATGTTGACAGGGCAATTTCTTTTCCTGGTATCTGATCAGAACTTTCTTGCTGTAGGTTGTTTCCACTGCTTCCCTTTCCTTCCCTCCACAGCACATCGCAGGGGAATCTGCCTCCATCTTCTTAGCATCTTTTGATCAGAAAATTGTAGATAGCATAAGGTCATCCTTCTCTAATACTGAACAAGACCAATCTGTTCTGCCTCTGTTTGTGTCCCCCCATCCCTCATCATCAGCAACCCACCTGACTGCCCTGAGCACTCAAGACTGACAGGGAGAAGCCCTCTAACAACACTGGCACCTGGTGCTGTGCATTTGTGCAAGTCCAGTTTGCTTAAGCTGTCTCTGATTTGATCCTCCTCTACAGCAGGTGGTGTTTTACGTCCCGAGACTCTGCTGCTAGGTCCAAGAACCTCCCTGCTCAGGAAGCCATAAAAGCAGACCTTAGCACTATGGTCTTCACACATCTTCTATCACTACTACATGCTTGGAATGTCACAACTGATAAACTTTTTCAAACATGCTAAAATTCCCTGGAATTGCTTGGGAAAGATAAAGTTGTCCCAAACCAGAAGAAACTCACAGATTAAAGGGCTATTTGGCACTTAATATATAGCACTAACCCAGAAATCATCATAGAACAGCAGGAGAGAAGATGCCTGATTACATACCAGCCTTTCAAATCACACATACAACACGAACCATTGGCTCTCCAAATGATTCCTTCACTGTTGCTGCTTTCTTCTGTTTCTGAACATCCATCTGGTGCTTTACAGTCTGGAATAAATCACCTAGAATAAAAGTAATCTTACCTTGTACTTCAGGGTAAAGAGACATGTAGAGCAGGCACCACAGCAATGTGTTGGAAGTAGTATCTGTGCCGGCGATGAAGAGATCACCGATGATAAAAAACAGGTAATCGTCATTAAAACTGCTCTCCTTGTTGTTCTTCTCTTCCTCTGCGTGGATGAAGTACATATCAATGAAGTCCCTGGGATTTGCTGCATCGAGTGTATCCCTGTGCTGGGCAATTATTCTCTTCAGAAAAGCAGTAATGTCCAACTCGGTTTGCCGAAGCTCGCGGAAGGGCCCAAAGGGAAGGTAGTAGAGCCAGGGGCAGATGTTGACCAGGATCATGTAGCTGTTCACACTCAGCTCCAGGGCACGGGCCATGTTCTTCAGCATCGTCTTGAACTCAACATCTTCGTAGTTAAAGCGCTTGCCAAAGGCCATGGAACAGATAACATTGGACACCGCGTTGCGAATGATTGGGAAGGGATTAAATGAATCCTTCCCGTGTTTCAGCATCTCCTCCTTTACAAAGTTCAGCTCCTCGATGATTTTAGGCTCTAAGCTGTGTCTCCCTACCCCAAAATGACGCAGTGTTGACAGAGAGAATTTCCGCTGTTGCTTCCAGACAGGGCCATAAGGTGCAAAAATAACACCTGAAAGAAAAAGGGAGAGACTGAAACCAAAATGCCCAACTTTCAGTTAGAAATAGTAAGTCATGCCTGCAAACCAAGAGGCAGAAAAGAGACACAGCAAATCTCTCCCAAGCACCTGTCTAGGAGCTAAAGGAAAAATACAAAGTTCTTTATTATAGCTTTTGGAAATCCTGTCCCTTCTTTTCCTCATCACTGAAACAAATATCCAAGTTACATCAATAGTTTCATTAGACTTTGCAAGAAACAAATAGATGGAGAAGACAGAACAGTTAATTTGGGATATATGTTAGATATAGCCTTTTCTCCCCAATGTCCTGAGACATGAACTTCTTCAGCAAGGTGTAACCGAAGACATTAAAACACAAACTGATTTGCGTTTTTTCCCCTTCATGTTATACAAACTTCCCAACACTTTTTGCATGTGTGTCTATTACAAGTGAAATTTATCTTTGAGTTATAATAAAAATACAGGATACTCACACTGCAAGAAAACTGGGAAGGTGAAAACAGGTTCAGAGACACTGGCAAAATCCTGCTCGATATGCATCTCAACAGTTTTGATGCCTGTAGGCATTTGTTCTGCATGATTGTGTCATTAAGAAACACAATTTAAATTAAATCCCTATTACTCACTTTCAAACAGAAACATCACTTATGTTGAATTAAAAGACCACACCAAAGACACCACAGGGTAACAAATACACAACCTGCAATTTCTAATGTACTACATGGTTAACCTGAGAAAGTTTAGTCATCAAACATGATCTAGTTCTGGATTTGTTCTTCTAGTAAAACGACGCCATATTTTTTTTTCTGGAAACAAAAAGTTACTTTGTAAAAGCAGCATCAGTTCTGTCAACTGCAAACCTTAAACTTGAATTGAAAAGGAGAAATGGCCATAAGAAAATAGAAGTACATAAGTACTAGAAGATGCATCATGTTTCAATACTTAACATTACTTGCATTTCTATTACAGGTTAATGTTCCAAGTTCTTAATGTTCAAAGAATACAAACACATGACCTAGCTTCAAACATCCTAAACAAGGATGTTTGAAACATCCTAAACAAGGAAGAGTGAGGACAAGCTCAGAATCAGCTGAATTTCATCCTCTCTGCACGAAGACATTCCTCAGGCAATATATTCAAATGCCCACTTCCTGGCCCTTCAAAAAAAAGAACCAAAATCTTCCCAGATTTTCTCTCTCAACTGTTTCCTGTTAGCACTGGGGTCCTCAAGTAGGTTAAGTGAAAAAACGGGAGTATTTGGGGCTGGATTTGGCCAAGAACCAACCTGGGTTGAATTTGGCCAAGAACCAAAAACCCTGGGTCTCCAGGGTTTGTGGCTGGGTTGTGAAAGAAACATGGATTTCTTGGAACAAAACAAAATTATCACTGTTTCTATCCCGCAACAAATATCTCTAGAACAGGCTATGCACCCACAGTCTCTTCCCTTTTTTTTTTGGTTAGGAAAATTAGTTTTAGGATCCAAATACTTTCAATAAAACAAAACAGATCTATTGTGTTGAATGTAAAAGAGACTTGCCTAGGCCCACAGAAAAGCTAACACCAACAACAAATGTCCCGACACGCAGTGAGTCTTTCCAGCAGTCCTGCAGAGAGCATCAGTGTTTTTGCATGTCCCCAACCCCCAAACTGCTGCAGAATACTAACAACTGATTTGTAAATTGGGAAAGAATAACATAGAAGACAGATTAAGGAAGAAGAAGAGCATAAAGACAGAACAACAGAGGAAAGAGAAGAAAGCAAACTCTCAACTGCATCCCTACCAATCTACAATAATGGAATAGTCCTTTGCTGGTTTCAAAGAAAATTTGCCTGCCCTAAAAAGCCAAGTTACTCAGCACAGACATCTCTACTCTTTAAAAAACCACAAACAACAAAACACAACCTCCCCTGTAAAGAAATTAAAACAAAACAAAACAAACAACAACAAAAAAACCCTGAAGGCCATACAATAATAAATTCTGAAGCAACAATAACCAGGACTTCACGCTCACTACAGAGCCCTAATTTCTATGAGCTGATCATGAAACCCTTTCAATACAACCAACAAAATCAGAAAACCAGAGAGTTCATTTTATTCCCCCTTTTTACACAGAAAAAATTAAAATCCTCACAAGAAGCAAAGGCTTACTTACTCTCTCCATCTCCCACATTTTTTACTGCTAGCTCTAGTGCTGCTACAATCCTGGGAACATTGACAAACACAGCACTCACGACATTTAATAACATCCAACTTCTGTGTTGCCAGATGTCCACACGTGGATATGCACAGGGCAGGGCTATAAAGGCAGACAACCACTCTGACTCCAAGTACTCTGCAGATTCAGTCTTTGCTACCTCTCGTAGCTACAGAATACAAAAAGCTAAAATACTAAAATCAGACCACAGAAATGTCTTGTTTCTCCCCAGTCTACTACTTCTCTTTCTGCAGACATATGTGATGATGAATTAAGAATTAACTACTACCTTCTCCCTTAAGTTCTTATGGCATCTTCTATCCAGCCAAGAAGGCCTCCCTCACTTGCTAATCACATTGCTGAAATGTAGTATTTGCCACTTCTGATACTTCTACCTGCTCTCCCCCAGGCACAATTATTTTCTTCGCACCTTACATGAAATAGAACCACACAGCAGACATAAGCCCCTCTCTCTTCCATCCCACACCTGGCAGGGCAGCTCAAGGTAAAGACAAAACTATACCAGCAAATGTAGCTTACAAGAAAATCTCTAAGTTCATACCACAATAGCTCACTTATAAAATGAAGGAACCCAAAGAACCCAAGGACACGCAGGAACCCAAAATGGACACTAAACCTCCCAGAGCTGTAGCACCCAAATTGTGAGTGGTAGAGCTGAAGGATGAACAGTAAGGGCTCATCCTGCTTCCTTTCCTAGTACATACCAACACAACTGCTGCTGTCCTGACCTGCAGAAACATCTCACCCACAAACCCCTGAAATTATCACCCAAACCAATCTTAAGAGGCCTCCAGTTTGAGTGCTGTAACCCACCTGCCTCCCCCACAAACCACAGATGGAAAAAGCAACACTTGTTAGCACAAACACAGCATGGCAGAGGCTCAGTCATCTCCTCATGCCACCACCAAACCCAAGGCAGCACAGGGACAGCACCTGCAGCTTCCACAGGCATTTGGAGAACCAGGTTGTGGGGGGCAGTGGCCCCACTGCCCACATTCACCCTTTGTGCACTCAGAACACACCAGCCCTGTGGTTCACTCTACAATATTCCTGCATCTGGGCAACCCAGCATGCTGCTAACATGAGCACCTTGGAACAGCTGGGGATGTTTTATGGACACCTGGGCAGCCCTGATGCTGCAGTCCTCATGCCTATTGTGACCCTACAGATAAAAACCAAACCCAGAGCAACACAACGTCCCTGCCACAGTGCAACACAGACAGGCACCATCCCTGGGCTTGCTTGCAGCATGCTCTGGCTGTGGACAACAGGTTCCTGGTATGTCCAGCTCTCCTGGAGCACCCACTGCTGGAAGCTGCCAGCTGCCCTGGCTTCTTGTCATATTCAAAAAAGTCTGATAAAGAACAAGATACATATGAAATTCACAGCATTCAAGGAAAAAAAAATCTAGCCTGAACATGAGGTTTTGCAGAACTACTAAAATTATCTAACTCCTCTTCCCCTTTCCTCCTCCAGTTCTTGATGAAGTACTGTACCTAAAAATACTCACACATGATAACAACGTGCCAGTAAGATCTGTCTTGGAACAATATCATTAAACCAACGCAATTCATCTTTCTTTTTATTCTTTAAACTGATTTCAGCAATGGTATCTGATGCCATTTTTATAAACATGATCTCACTTTCTTCTCTTTACTAGGTCCCTCACTTTCTTCTCTTTACTAGGTCAATTCTGGTATAGGGGAAAAAAAAAACGATAAATGTTTCATGCACTTAAAAATCAGATTTCCCTAGTCTTGGAAAAAATAAAAAAGCTACGTTTCACAACAAGCTAGCACACTAACAAGCCTTCTGGGGTCCACCTCCTAAACTGAAGAAGATAAGTATATTTCCATAAACACAGAGATCAGTAATGACCTACAAACTAAACATGAAGAAATTCTACCTGCAGTATTGTCAGCATGTGTTTAAACCCTCCATGCTTTTTTCCTACAAAAGCTAGTAACTCTCCTCTGGACTTTAAAAAAAAAGAAGGCAACCAAACCGAAACATGCTCAGTAAGTTTTGACAAGCAGAATAACACATTTGCAAATATCTCGGCAACAGTACCTTGTACACAGGCAGCACGGACTGCACAGCCATGGGACTCCACAGAAGCCCGATCTCTGCCACTGCTACCTTGGTAAGAGCTGGGGGAGTGCTCAGTTTTGTACCACTGCCCAAGTACTCGAAATTTCTTCCCCTCACACAGCCAAAATCAGAAAGTCCCCAGGTGACAGACCAGCTGTGCCTTAAACCCCTGCACAAATGGCAGCCACAGAAACAATGAGGCTGGAACATACCTCGGAGATTGATTCCAACCCATGACCAAACACCACCTTGTGAATGGGACCATGGCACCAAGTGGCACATCCAGCCTTTCCATAAACACCTCCAGGGACGGTGATTCCACCATGCCCCTGTGCAGTCCATTCCACTGTCAAACCACCCTTTTTGTGAACAAATTCCCCCTAATGCCCAACTTAAACTTCCCCTAGTGCAACTTGAGGCCGTTTCCTCTTGTCCTATCCCTTATTACCCAGGAGACCAACCCTGCCCTGGCTACAAGCCCTTTGCAGGCAGTTGGAGAGAGAGATAAGGCCTCCCCTTGAGCCTCCCCTTCTCCAGTCTAAACCAGCCCAGCAGCTCCTCAGTCCCTTTACTGTACACAGAGCTAAAGGCTCCTCAGTCCCTTTACTGTACACAGAGCTAAAGGCACCGGGCACTTCAGCCACCCAGAGATGCTCTGTGGTGCACGGCATCGCACTGCCAACTTCGAGGGGATGCTAAACCTCAAGTCAGGGCGTGTTTCTCTCTGTCAGCAGCAGGGCGAGGGACACAGGCGAGGAGCAAAGAGCAAGGAAACAGTTCAGTCCACAATTCGTGGGAGTTAGACATAAATTTCGGTAGAGCAGCCCCGGTCCCGAGCAGCCCCCGCTCCGCATGGCTCCTAAGCATCACTCCGGGCACCCCCGGCCGTGCGGCAGCTGCCCGGGCGGGTCTCGGGGTGCCCCCGGGCGCTTACCCTTGTGGTGGGTGATCATGAGGACGATGGGCACGGAGGGCCGGTCGCTGAACACCTCCGCCTTCTGCACCAGCGCCTCCCGCACCGCCCCGAAAGTG
>NW_005054304.1:14009559-14050228 GCF_000277835.1 Geospiza fortis
TGGGCGGGGAGCGGGGCCCGGCCCCGACACCGCCCCCGCGCACGGCAAGGCGCGACTGAGCCCCGGTTTATAAAGGATCAAACATAAACCCACTCTCCTGCTCGTGTAAAAAACCCAACAATAACAACAAAAGGGAGCGATCCTCCCCCCCCCGCAGGACTTGCTTTCAGATGCTCCTTACGCAAATGTGTATTTTTTTAACGGTTTAGAAGGGAAGGAAATGCAGATGATCCTTTTTCCCGTTCCCAAACACAAAAATCCGGCAATTCCAGGGAATACACCGAAACTTTCTGTTTCCAGAGCCAAGGACGAACCCAGAACCATGTCCCAGCTCTAGGTCCCCTGCTCGGCAAATGCAAAACAGTACAGTGAGGCTTCGAAGAGAGGCACTTAAATTTTAGAGGAAAAAGACATCTCCTCCTTTCCCTCAACTAAAATAGTAATAAAAAACTCAAACACAGACACAAAAACCCAAAACACACCCAAACACTCCAATCCCCCAAACCCACCCAGAAGTGGTGTTCAGGGTAAGTAACTTCCCCTTCCCTTTAAGTAAACACCTTAGTGCACTTTTCCCAGCTGATCAGCAATATAAAATTTGACCCCTAGAGAGGTAATTAGACATCATAAACTGCCACTGTCTGATCTTCCCAATAATTTACTGCAGCATAAGTGGGCTTAGTAAGTGCTCTTGATATACCCTCACTAACAGAGAAAAGTATTCATGTTTTGCCCACAGTGCTCCTTCTATAAAGTGATCCCCAAAAAACAAAACAATGGACAGAATAAAGGGAGCTTTCCCAATAAAAAGGATTTTGCTAAACAAACTATTTTTTTAAACAGTTGAACATTCAGTAAAGATAGTGACAAGTTGCTCATAAAATAGTGGCTGAACTGCATTAAAAAGGTTTTATTGCAATTATACAGAAGTTACAGCAATTTCAGAAATACATAAAGCTTTAAATAGTCAAGGTCAGTTTTCCTCTGAGCAATTAAGGCAACTGTCTCTTTAATCTAAACAGCAAGTGGACATTTTACCAGCCATGGATTGAACAAAAGATAAAAACTAAGAACAGATTTAGACTGGCAGAATAGAATTCAGCTTTTATTTTGTCCATATTTGGCAAAAATTCAGCAGCTAATTACAATGTATACAAATAAAATGCATCTATTAGAAAAAATATATAAAAACAGATGAAAATTTAGCTGAACTAAAGATATTTTATATCTGAGTCTCCAGAAAAGTTTAAATTCTGTAGTGTGAAAATAAGAAGCTAAGGTATTCAGCACAGCTGAAACACATTACTGTTTTTGTTTTCTTTGTACAAGAGTAATCTAGCCCCATTTCCTTCTCAGTCTAGTCAAGAAGCGGAACTAGATTTTAAAAATGCCTTCCTTCCCTATGTGTGCAGCTGAAAGTTTGGTTTCAGTGGCATATAGCCAATTCTAGGATGTCCCGAGATTACATTGCACATTCATTTTGATAGAAAATGTGATTAATTTCAAAATGTTAAGTGATAAAATATAACTTTTCCTCTAACATACCAGTAGATAAGTGGATATTTCAAATTAAAATAATAGCTGTTGCAACATTAAAATCAGTTTCTCCAATTTAAATTAGAACCAAATTGCCTCTTTTTAAAGCATGAAATTAACAGCAAAACATATCCAAGTACTTTACTAATATTCTGCATACTCCAATAACTACATATACAAGCTTTAGCACTACAGTACTTTCCATGGAAATCCTTCCTGTTCAGTCCTAGCATCGGTGTAATAAAAAACACACCCCCTTTAATCCTACACTTAAGGAAACACCATTCTTCAAACTCTTTTACCCCTAACTGAGCAATCAAAGCATTTGGTGACTCCACTTTTAACAGGTCAAAAAATAGCTCCACATAACAAGCAAACAAACATCCCCACCAGAGTCAAGACTATAATGAAAAAAGCATTAAAAATAGAATAGTTCAAAGGAACTAATTTTTCCTTAAAGATAACCAAGTTACAGAGTTAAGGCCCAAGCAGAAGCATTGGAAGTTTAATTAACACAGTAAACTCTCAAAAGCAACATAATCTTTGCTCAAACTTAATCTTTGAACACTATCAATGCTTAGGACTGTTGACCAGCTGTTCTCTGCAGCTGCTGATTTAGCACCCATTCTCTTCAAGTATGGGCTGTGGTTTTATATGCTTTATTTGAGCTTGCATGCAACTTTTGGATTTTTACTTCCACAGGCACTTTATTCATAAAAACACTCTCCTTGTCAAAAGCACATTGAAAGTATTTGAAAATTCTGAGTTACACTAGTACACTGAGACATGTTTCTGTAAAACAGCAGCTAAAGCTAAAAAACCCCAGTTTTAGTGAAGTGCATGTCACATGCTCATAAAGGTTTTGTTTTCGCAGGGCATTGAAATATGCAGCCATTCGCCTCTTAATATTTCTGTAAGTATTGCACTCTTTTTGTAAATTAAAAAAATACAATCCATTTTCTCTGAAGCATCTTGTAATTAAGACAGGAAAATTATATTTCAATGTGGCTTAGGACTATTATTGATTAATTTGTTCAATCTTTGGCTTTTCCAAGGGTTCTACTATAAAAGCAGGCACGGAGACAAGTAGGAAGACAATGCAGACTATTATTACCAGACTACCCACCTTCACACAACAAAAACCCCACCCAGCCCTGGTTTTATCCTACATGGTGGGCTTGTTTCTGCTTTAAATTAAGTTACTCTAAACATGGACTATTCTTTGCACCAATATAGAAGTTCCATCAAATAGATCCTAGAGAAGCCCATTTACTTCTGGAAGTACTAGTAGAAGTGATAAAAGAGAATTTATTCTGGTATATGAAGCATAGCAGCTTGGGGTACAACCCTTTCAGAGCAGAGGGGTGTGCTGCAGTGCCACCAGTGCACCCGGGCACGGCACCCACTCTGCACGTTCATGTGTCCAGAAGAATTAAGGGCATCATGCTCATCTAGGAGCTGACTCCAGCAGGACTGCCACACCTGTCACAGGCAGATACTTCACAACTGTAAGCTCACAAGTAAGGGCCTTTAACAAGAACTAAAGGCTCTGTATTCTCTGTGGATAGAAAGTGTAGGTACTGCTGCCCAAAAATGCCTCTTGGAAAGATCTGGAAGTGTGCTGTCCATTATATACAATAAAATCACAACTAAAGGCAGGGGGGAAGGCAACAATAACTTCTGCAACAGAAGGCACAAGATAGTTTTTCATCTTAAGAAAAAGTTGCTTGTGAAGCTTTCAAACAAAGCTAGAAGATTACTTTGTTGTTTCACTACCTAAACAATCTAGTTTAAGGTTCTTTCACATGTTTTTATAATGTCCTACTGTGGACTGCCTTGACAATTATATTGTTTCACTTCTGTTCTTTAGACAGCTACATGGTCATATCCATCACAAGTTGTTTGGGGTTTTTTTAAGTTTTAGCAAAATATACATCTACACTATATAATCAGTGACCTCCTAATAAAGCTTTGTCCATTTCACATCCTCTCCCTCTGTCCCCAAGGCTTCAACAGTGATGATGAAGCCAGAGAATTATTTTGTTTAAACTACCAGCCTGTCCCTTAATCCTACCTAGTGAAATTCTTGTATTTTAGACAGTTTCAGAAGATTTGCTATCCTAAATGTATGAAAATTTAGAATTTGACATGTAATTTAGAACAACATACACTCCTAATGTTTTCCTGCATTAAAATACTATTTTTGCCATTTTTATATAAAACAGAAATAGAAAAGTGTTGTGTTTATATAAAAAGCATTTGGAACAGGCTTAAAATGTAGAGAAATTTTATTTTATTGAAAGGTGTCACACCAGCTTTTCTTACTGTTCATGTTTAATAAGAGAATAACAGCTCTTTGTAATATTTGAGATTATTAGCACCATAAATAGATATAAGGTTTTTGATTTTTAAATATGTGGGTGGTTATGTAAATAGTCCACCTGTATTCATTAGTACACAGGCTGACAATAAAAAATTTCAACTTGTATGTGCCAAGTAAATAAGTAAAACACATAGGACAATTTCTTCAACATGTTTTACCAAATTCACAGTTGGTAAAGTGACAGACAGTGAAGTGACCATGACAGACAGCACCTCTGGAGGGAAAAGCTGCAAGATGCTCCCATTATTGCTTTTTTTTTTAAAGTACAGCTAGTGCAATAGTTGGTTTTGGTTTGGGTTGTTTTAACACAGTGAACAGATTGCAGCACAAATCACAACTCTAGCTCTAGTATCTCTTGCACATATACAGAAAACCATAATACTCAGTTACCTGACAAAGTATCAGTTATAAAGTGTCATCCTGAAAGTTTTACAACATAAAAGCCAACTCTTGCTAATTGTGAAGAATTTCTATGAAAATGACACCCAATTTGCAAAGATCAGTAGAAACTAGAGCACCAAAGGTTTCTCAGTTTGTTATTGCAGTAGTCTGCTGCATGGTGTTTGCAGAACTGGACCCTGAAGCTACAGAACAATGCCATCTTATCATGCACGCATTACAGCTTTCTCATACTACCTTGGAGGGCTCCTCAGCAGCCAATGCCTTTTCTTGCCTAGTTTTTCCAAGGTTGGATATACAGCTCCAATTGACATAAAGAGCTATGGATACCTAGGATCCAACCTAGGAGAAGTCCTGCAAGAAAAGCTGTCAGCTGACAAGGATGAAACCATGTTGCAGCCAAAGTGAGGCCCTGTGCTGTTTTTAGGGAAGTCTTGAGAGCTTTCAAAGTCACAAGGAAAACATGAGAACCAGAACCATCAAACCATTATTTCTGCTTTTACTTTCAGGTTCCTTGGTACAACCCTGACCTCAAAAACCAGCAGAACCTTTTTCACATCTCACATACGCTCTCTTGAATCATGAAAATAAACACAAACAAATGTGCTAAACATTGAAGAAGCAAGAATTGATTCCTGAGGGAAAAGAAGTATGTCCTAGCATGTTAGGTTCCAAAACTTGAAATTATTATCAAGTATAAATTGCGCAAAGATGTGTCTGACAAGAATGCCTTTGGCTTTAGGATTAATTATGAAGCCTTGTCAAATGTAAATTCTACTCTTCTGTACTGAGCCATTTAGACAATGCAATTAGTAGAAGCAGATGTAGTTAGGAGTCTAAAGCAGCACAGGCTTCAGCATAAGCAGCATTTTGAGTGGCAACAAACTGAAACAAGTGGAATGCAAACCCAGTTTTTACAGAAGTAACAAAGCACTGTTAAGTTACTCCAAATGTAAAGAGGGGTTGGAGTTCAGTAATATTGTTTAAGGTTCACGCACAAACACTTCAATGGCAGAGGTAAAAGTAAGCAGGGAGATAAATTTCCTCTTGGTATTCTCAGCACACCTGCCACCTTTAATAAAAAAAAAGTAGAAAGCAAACAGTCCCATTCATCTTAAATACAACTCACACACCTGAAGTAACACACAATTGTATGCTCCATTGAATTGGAATGCAGCTCTCTGATAAGTGGTTTTACAGGGATCTGCCTTTTCACCCATTTATAATTTTGATTTGTAAGTGACCTTCACTTTTTAACTATTGCCACCTTTAGCACTGCTCTGTCAGTCCAAAAGAAGCTCAAAAGGACAGGTAGAGATGGCTCCCAGCCATCTGCACTGTACAAGTACAGCCTGGTTTGCCTTCCTAGGAAGCTGCTGCGTACTTAATCCAATATTGCTTATGCCAGAGAAACCCTTCCCACACCCATGTGGCCTGCATGGTGCCTGACCCCAACTGCTTGAGATGCTTTTATTTCAGACTCATTTCTGACCACTTTTTCTCTTAATTAAAAAAAAAAAAAACAAACCCAAAAGTCATCTTCAAACATAGTTCAAAGATACTTTGTGAAAATTGAACTCATTTGGCACAAAGGAGATTCTTCTGTAGTAATTCTTTGTAGTGTCACAAATGCTAACCTCCTAAAGATCATATTATGCTGAGAGAAAAGGCAAGAGCTAACATTATTATTTTTTTAGGCACAGCTTGAAAGAAGAATATTTCTCCTAGAAGAAACCCATGCACAGACGCCCTAAAACACCTTAGGTACTGTATCCAAGGGATCTGCAATTTTTTCATTGACATTTACCAGAACAAAAACCAGTTATATTTCACCATACAGACAGCAAGTAAAAGACAAAAATACTCACTCGTCATCCAGTAAAAGGACTGGGTCAACCACTACAGAATCATTTTAAAAAGTGCAAACAATAACTATAATAGTATAATACAGCATCTTTTTTCAACTGTAGTACAGATAAGACTGCATGTAACATGCAGCCAATCTAATTTTTATTCAAAATGTAACACACTGCTCCTCCCAATAAGAAGTGGCCTGCCCTCTCCTCCTTCCTAGTTTGCATCTTAAAGGTTAGTACACAGCCAAGTGCCACAGAAAAAAAACAGCTAGCTATTTGCTCAACTCCAAGTCCTTTGCAATTAAAAAATTTTCACTGAAAACAACTCCAACCTTTGTGGGTTTTTAATCACTGACTTACAGTAGAAAGAAGGAATCCTCAACACCAGTATTTCATATACACATTAGAGACTGCACAGTATTGTTACTTCATCTTTAAAAATCATTCAGGCATTGAGTGTTTAGTTAGGAAAGATGAGTTCAAAACTGGAAAGTTTCCTTGAAATACATCAGCTACCCGTATCCAGCCTGACATCCTCATGTGTTGCTTTCTAGGTTAATAAGATTTAATCTTATGGTTAAATCCATGGAAACTGAAGCCAACTAGAAAAAAGCTTCAGTATGTTTTAAGCATTGCAGCACTTTGTTCTTGTTTTAGAAACTATTAGTGACAGCTTGTAGGAACAACTTATAAAAGACTGCTAATAATATTTAAGTACTTTAATCTCCAAGCATTTATCACTGGGTTGGGTTTTGTTTTTATGTTGTAAATTACGGATGAGAGCCAGCACAGACACACAGCTGTACCACAGAATGATGTGCTTAATACTGCTGCTTCCTTATAGGGTTTTTTTTCACAACTATTACACAATTTAAATCTACACTTCTTACAAGTTAGGTGTAGTTTAAGCTCAATTTCACGCAGAAAGCAATATATGATCACTATCTACTTCAGTGTTTTCATCTTCTTTGCTTTTCCTTATAAATACTGCAACAAATGCCTTTGTTTCACAGCACTTCTCTCTGGATTCTAAGATGCATCATAGAGTGGCCCATGAAGGCTTACTTGTAAGCATACTAGGGGCATGCTAGGATATTTTTCTCATGCGTACTTAAGCAGCAATACCTATTTGAATGATGCCTAATAGGAGTATTTACTTTTAAGATCCCTATTCTCAGTAACTGAATTTAAGACATTAAACACTTCTGTATTGAAGTGTTCTATTCCAGGCATTGTAAAATCAATCTCATAGCATCACTCTAATTTTGTGTGCCCATGCAAAGAGTTCTAGGTAAGTATAAAACATGTATATTGTGAAAATATCAAAATGACAATAGAGTTTTACAACTATTACATCTGCCAGTAAGGCAAAATGGTTCTAGTCCATATGGCAGCTTGGACCCATTTTCAAAACAAGCCCATGAATCTTTAAGATTCAAGGTTTATGCATTGGAAAAAAAAAAAAAAAACCCACAACAAACCAACAAAACCAAAACCCCACTAACACAGAAAAGAATCCTGCAAGCAAACGTAAAAAGTAGCATAGAGCCACGGGAAAGTTCATTTAAAGTACATGGGAAAGACTTCACCTTGCACTGAAGCTAATGGATCTGTCTCTAGAACAGTAAATCCCATCTAATGAAATGAGAAAAGGAATTTCGGCTAGTACCAAACAACTTAGGATAAACTGTCTAGCCAGATACTACTGATAAGAGAAAGCCAGAGATTGAACAGATTCTGATTTAAGACCCTAGTAAGCAGATTTGCAATAATCCAATAAGGAGAATGGTCTCTCATATCTTTTAAGACTTCCCAGTTCTGTCTCTGTTCCTGAGCTTTATTTCTCTATTACACGAAGGTAGTGTGTTTTAGCATAAACTTTCTTTCGTTTCCTTCTCTCCCAACCAGTTTTTTTTAAGGAGGGCAGC
Source organism: Geospiza fortis (assembly GCF_000277835.1). Taxonomy (NCBI): domain Eukaryota; kingdom Metazoa; phylum Chordata; class Aves; order Passeriformes; family Thraupidae; genus Geospiza; species Geospiza fortis. Next base: position 14,017,662 of record NW_005054304.1, read on the forward strand.
AAATCGTGTACTAGGGTTCATAGCAATGTTTAGCACAGCTATTTTTGCTACTACGCCACCTGTGGCGATCTTTCCAAGAAAACAGCAGTGAAGGATAACTAACAGTTAGTACCATTCATGTCCACACGGGAGTGCTAAGCACGTACCGAAAAAGGTGTCCATTTACAGTGCTTTCAAGTAGATGTTAACAATTTCTGGCATTAGGAGTAAGCATCTGTAGCATGACCACTTAGCAGCACACTTCTTTAAAAGCTCAAGTTAACATTTAAAATCCAGATTTAAATTTATGTTAGGCATTTTAAGAAAGCCTATCAGCATTTAAGTCATACTGATAGGTGCACAAATGTAGTGGTTTTTTTTTTTATTAAGTGTCTGTAAAGTTCAACATGTAAATGCTCTTCAGTCGAGAGGAGCATGTTATAGTCCCAGGAAAGGGGCAGCTCATGTGACATCTGAGAAATATTACTGTAACTAGGAAAAAATAATTAGTGACACACTGCAAAGTATTGGGCATATACAGACCAGATATACTGACCACTTGATGGTAGGCCTAAGGGAAGTCCAAGTTTCTCCTTTTTACCTACTGCAATCTCTTGCTTCTTATGATGGAACTATACTTTAAGCTTCATGGTATTTGCATACAAGGATCACCAAGACGTTACAGTTATTAATTTTTACATAGCAGTTGTGGTTTATATTGGATACATTACTATAACAGTAAGAACTAGAATATATCATTACTTACCCCATTTAATCACCTTACATATAGGTCTAAAGTCATCAAATACAGCTATACCATCCAAGTTGGTAAAAGCACTTAAAAGCTATTGAGAGGATAGAAAACTGGGGCTTTCTGTTAATTAAACACACACATACCCCCTGGAGAGCTTTCTTGCAATGGGTAAATATTAAGTACTTAAGGGAGGACTGAGCCAGAATAGGAATCAAGTATTTTGAGCTAGAGCTGCTAGTTAAACTTTCCTGTTGTATTACATAGAAGTATCTATCAAATTCAGCAGCCAAATGAAAGCAGAGTCTTTACTTGGTTCTATTCCATCATTTTCACATTTTTTTCCTTAAGAGACAGGAATAAGTGTAGAAAACCCCAAACACCTCATCCTGCATGAAGAAAGCCTACTTTGCAGATCTATTGCAGAAATCCCATTGTCAAAGTGTTTATTTTTCAGCCACCAGATGAAAACCACTGCTTAAGCTCCTTAGGTAGTGCTTTTCATCATACTACTTTCAAGGCACAGTGACTACTAATGAAATACATTCATAACTCCTAAAAGATAGTATTACTACAAGTGGATTAACATGACCATGTTTAAGGTATCACAAAGCTTAGATTTTAGCTTTAAAAAAGATGATCTATGAAGTAGTACTGATGTAACAAGTATCTCGGGAGATCTACTGACTGGTGTTGAACAGATTCATTTATATCACAGAGAAAAAGGATTTCCAAAAGTTTTTTGATACTGGCTTTGTAGCTGTTCAAGGTCTGCTAGAAGCAAGTAAATGAAAGCACAGATATGCCCATATACACACAACTTCAGGGGCACATTATCAGAGGCTGCTAAACTCATTTTAAATAACACAACCAAACTGCAGCAGAATTTCTTTCTTAACTAAGTTCTTCCAAAAATGTATTGAAAGGAACACTTTTTATTGTATTATTTTGATAATGCACAAAAATATTTGAAATGCACAAAAATATTCTCATTTACAACTCAGAGAAATGATCCCCTTAACTGAAAATTATTATATTTGAATACTCTGTATTTCATTTTATACCTTTAACTCTGGACTTTTTAAAAACAAGTTGTCATTATTTAAATTGTGTTCACACTTGTCACTCAGTTCAAGACATTCTTAAAATATGCAGCATTTTGTTTATATTAGTATCACCTCAACACAATGCAGTTTTATCTTTTCATTAGGTTTTAGTGAATATCTGAAAATAATAGAGTTAACTGCAGAAATTATTACAGAATATAAATGGCTAAACATGGTGTGCTAATTTTCTACTTGGCTTTCACAACAATACAAAACAACATCAACCAACAAGAAACAGGTAGCTGTTAATCTGTGGTTTTGTTGCATGTTCACCCCATGGTAGTTTCCCCCATTCTCAGCCAACTTGTTTAGACAGCCATTTTAGCTGGACTGCAGCCCTGTGGAAAAAAGGTAATCTATTTTTAAGGTCTACCACAGTGTCATTTAATATGAAATTATTTTACATTGTAATTGAAGAAATGCTGCTGTTGTAGATATTTTATCTTAGAACTTTTTTGTTTGGTTGTTTTTTTAAAGTAAGTCACAGAAACATGTGTCAAGAGGTAAAAGACAAAGAAATTCAATGGAGAACTACGGCTCCCAAGCAAACCTGCTACAACAGCTTCAGCAAGAGATTGCTACTAAAATTAAAATGTTTATTTTAAATGTAGCCCCATTTTGGACCTGGCCTTGCATTCCTTAAGCAGGTGAGAGCTGTACAACTTCTGCCTGCATCAAGAACTCTAGGATTACTCTTTCCAGTAAGTAATTTTGTTTAAGGTATGTGCTTTTGTGTATGTCTGCATCTATATACACTGACAGGCACTGTAGAGCTATATATACAAGGCCAGCTGTAATTCAAGATTCAGATGTTGAAATTGTGTCTCTTACTAAAAATAAAATTTTAGGCTCCTTGAGCTCTGATGCTAGCAGCTGTTTTGAATTGCAAATTCATCAGGTAACACAACTATTTAAATATAAAATTACTAATAAAAATGTAAAAATTGGTATACAGTAGAATATATGGGAGTTAACGGTGGTAAGTAGTATTTTAGGGCCCTAAGATATTCATACCCACAGTGTGTAAAAAAGTCAGACTTGCTTCCAGCTGTACCAGTCACACAAAGGCCTTACCTTCATTAGCAAGAATAATGCAACAAACCACTTCCCACAATTGTGTTATTTTTTTATACACCTCAATACGCCAATGTCGTGCCTTTACAAGTTAGCATGTTTTTGCCCTTACGCACTCCAGAGCTCTGAAGAGGAGACTTTTGGGTGCTTCTGTGGATGAGTGATAGTAATGGAAGTGTTACTGTGGTCTTTGGCACCTCTATCTCATTAATAAAGCACAATCCTGCTCCATTTTTTTCTTTAATACAAAAATCCCATCAGCGGTGCATTTCATTAGCACTGAAGAGTAGAATAGGTCTGTACAGCCGGATGAGAAGAAAAGATCTGAAATGCAATATATGTGTCTACAATTGTCTTTCCATCAATTGCAAAGAAGCTTGGTCCACTTCTTCAGTTACAGTCTTCTTAAGAACTTTGGTTACAGCATTAATGTTTTGGTAAAAAAAAAAAAATAAACGAAAAAAACAGAGCAGATACCTGTTCCCTTTTCTTCAGGTAGATTTTTCATTGTCCTCTCCTGTCTTCTGAACCCGTGAATACTTTTTGCATGAAGATTTGAAGCAGCTGGGAGGCCAAGATATTGGCCAGGAGAAACTGCAAGGAACAGAGCCTTGCACATTCTTCTCGAAGAAATAAAATATTGGATACCACCATGCTCGAGAGAGAAAATTCGTCTGCGAAGACACCTTTAAAGTCTGTATTGGCACAAGCATGCAAAGAGGAAAAGGCAACTGTCAGTTTAAAGGCTTATAATCAATTACACTGAGTCAAGACAACAGCAAAAATGCAATGCATGTGCATGCATTTCTGCAAAGACTCTGAGTATTTAGCCTAAAAACACAGAATTGAGACAGACATCAGAGTCCAAATACATGCTACAAACTGAGCATCTTTACCACAAAGAGATGCTTTGTTGCAGTGGAAAATTTGGGGCAACAAAGCACTCAAGACTTTTCAGTATGAGTGCTTTCAGGCATGTCATGTTTCCACTGATGAGTAATAGTTGAGAATTAGACTAAATGGGCTTAAGAGCTATGCTTCTACTTGAAAGTGTTGTTGAAACAACAGCAGCAACAACCTTCTGAACTGTGTACCTGTGTACCTTTAACGACATTTACACAAGAATTGTCATTAGAATTGCAGGAGTCACAGAATCACAAGGTTCAAAGAGACCTTCAAGATCACTGAGTCCAACCTGTTCCCTGGCACCTCAACTAAACCATGGCACTGAATGCCACATCCAGTCTTTTTTTAAACACATCCAGGGATGGTGACTCCACCACCTACCTGGGCAGACCATTCCAGTACTTTACCATCCTTTGTGTGAAAAACTTTTTCCTAATATCCAACATATATTTCCCTTGATGCAGCTTGAGACTGTCTAGATAATTTCAGTTATGCAGAAATTTTATTACTCAACTACTGTTTACTCATAAGCTGAGACAAAGAAGGGGTATTCTATACATCAACTACAGCATTAAAACCTCAAAAGCTCAAAAATATTTTTAAGACAAATTAATATTATTTACTTAAATAACAATGAAGTGAAACTTATTGCCCATTCTGATTAAACTTCAATATGGAACATCTTTTTATTCTGAGATTAAGAATATTTAAGAAGATTTGACCTTCAGGCAATTGTAACAAATGCAGACTACACATGGATTGTGAAGGCCACTCACCTTTTCATTAGCCATGGAGTGGTACCACCAGAAGAGCCGAGTGGTGATATAGTAGGCAATGATGACATCTACGGTATAGTGTTCATGAGCAACCAGGATACAAATGATGCCAGCAGCACTCATCAGCCAGCAGATTAAGTGATACCACCAGAAATGACGTGGTGAATCTGTGAGACAGGGAGGTGATGGGGAAAAACACAGCAAAAAGTCATCTGTTATTCTAGCTATCCACAAAAGCAAGGGGGAAAGATAAGAAAATTCATTTAAGGCCGCTAAATTTGAAAACATAACTCATATCACACTGGTATAGATCCCCTGCTATCACACTGGTACAGATCCCATTTTGATTTGTATGAATCTATATAATGAATCACACAAACTTACTGCGGTGTTCTTACTTTTTAAAGTGAGCACAAGATGGGTTAGCTAAACAACACTGCCACCCATTTTCTAGTCAAATTAAGTTTTCCAGTTAAATAATTTCTAGGATTTAGGGTGCAGAGGAAGAGACAAAATTGAGGTAAAACATACACTTAGGTTATTTAACTTGGTTGTATTTAATCTTTTCTTTTCACAGTCTATATTCAAGTAAACTCAAGTCTCTAGAATTGATATAACCTGAGCAGAGACCACAAATTAAACAGAAAGACACTAATTTTAATTCTTAGGTTTTAATTAATTTGCATGAAGCCTCAGCTCTGTGAAAAAAAATACACTGTACAGAAAAGGAGAGTATATGAATTTATACTCTTAAATGAAAGATTTAATAAATGGGAACAAAACTATTCAAAATGCATTTCAGCCACCTCAGTGGAAAAGCTCCCTGTATTTCTTTAACGCCCTGAGTGTCACAATGATCATTCATAACTTCTGACAGGCTAACTGGCTTCATTTCACTCACAGTGGGAGGTTTTGGCACCTCTTGCCTTGTGGGGCAATGGTCAGCCTTTACTTTCACACAATACCAGCAGAAAAGTTACTGATCTCAACAAGCCTACCCAGTAGGCTCTCAGAGGCCTGTGCAAAACAATAACTGCAGTGCCACTTTTTGGTGCAAGTGTCAAAAATATTCTCTAAACTCTCCCCAAAACCCTGCAGATAAAAAAAAAAATCAGTAGATGGAGATCTAAGATAAGAAGCCAAGTAATCTCAAGAAGTTGATGAAAACAGCATTGAGAAAGTCAGACATACCAAGGCTAAAAATACGAATAACTATTCTGGTGAAAAATGTGGTGTGCAGAGAATAAGAGAAAAAATGGCAGAGTATGGAATGAAGAGAAGAACAGAGCAAAAACTCCACTAAGCCAGATATAAAAATCTCAGAATGCATCTTACACCAAAGACATGTGACTGAAAGAGCAAAAAGGACCACCACAAGCAGCCTCTAATTCAGTGCAATTATAGGCTTATGGCCTGGTTCAGATAACATTTTGATCATTATATGGGAGGTAAAAAAAGGAAAGCTATGCATTTCTCATTTATAGAGCACAATTTCAGTGAAATATATGCCTAACAATTAGGCAGCAGTCAAAGAGCTTATTACAAAAATTTGCATGATAAAATTGCACCAATCCCTTATAATATAAAGGACAGGAGAAACTAGCCCAGAAAATACTGGGTTGTCTTCATCCTTCCTGGTACAACTGAGTATGTGAATAGCATTAAAATACAACATAGAGACAAAACAAGGCCAACAATGATGATTCTTAGACTTAAGTCTAAGAATCATCAGACTATAATCAGCATCTTAAATACTATTCAAAGAACAACATCTCAAATCTGTGATTTGGAGTCTATCACATTCAAGGCTGAACAATTAGTGAGGGTGGACTGAACTGGATGAATGGCAGGGCTTGGAGGGTTTTTAATCAGTGGCACAGTCTACCTCAACCCAAAGGTTCATACTGGGCCCAGTATTGTTTAACTTACTCATCAACAACTTAGATGAAGGGACAGAGTTCATCCTCAGCAAGTTGGCTGAGAATACAAAGCTCAGAGGAGTGGTGCTGTGCTGCCCTTCAGAAGATCTCACACACTGGAGGAATGGGCATGGGCAGAACCTTTTGAAACTCAGCAAGGGCAGGTTCAGGGTCCTGCACTTGGGCCAGAAGAACCTGGTGCACCACTACAGGGTGGGGCCAACCTGCTGGAAAGCAGCTCTCCTAAGAAGTACCTGGGGGTCCTGGTGGCCATGCTGCCCATGAGCAGCACCCTCATGGCCAAAAAGGGCAGAGTAGCCAGGGCTGTATTAGTAAGATCATTGCCAGCAGTTGATGGGGGTAGTCCTGACCCTCTACTCAGTCCGGTGAGGCACATCTGGAGTTCCAGGCTCCCTAGTACAAGACAGATGTGGAGCAAGTCCAGTGGAGGGCTATGAGGATGATTAGGAAACTGGAGCACCTCTCTTATGAGGAACAACATAGGACAACAGGCCTGCTTAGAGTGTGAGAGGAAACCTCATCAATGTGAAGTCTCCCTCACTGGAAATATTCAAGAACTGTCTGGACGCAATCCTGTGCAATGTGCTCGATGGAAATCTGCTTGAGCAGAAAGGTTGGGGTAGATAACCTACAGTGGTCCCTCCCAACCTTAACCATTTTATTATTTTATTACAGAGCCACAGTTCCATTTCCACTCAATTTGTGTCTCAAACCCATATAAATACAGTCTGTGTACAACTCACACAACTTCTGGAGGGCAGTAGTTTTCCCCGTACAATGAATATGAACAAGAAAGTGCATTGAAGTACAATCACTTACACTCTTTGATGAACAGATAGACCAGCGTTAATACTACAGTGTGTCCACTAAACAGGAAGTCTCCACACAGGATGTGGGATCCAGTTATGGATAGACCACCACCAGAAATCAGTCGCAGGATTCTCTGAACTTTTGCCTGAGAGTCTCCGTTCAACTAGAACACCAGAAAGAAGTATCATAAGTGACTCAAACTTCTTGCCCAAACACATGTAGAGTCAGGGAGACAGGGATAAAAGGACAAATTATCTTAATTTTCTTCAGGTTTCTTTCACATATTCTTAAACAAATAAGCATGCATTTCCAAGTTGACAGGTGATAAAGATCAGTTTGGTAACACTAGCATTTGGTCTATACTTTCGATCTATATTCAGTCTATATTCCATCTATACTTTCCCAAGCTATTTTAAAATATGCATTGTATGAGAATGAAATGCAGAATATACTGAAAAGGTAAACATTAAAAATTTGTAAGGTCAGATCTCATCACAGCAGTTGACATAACCAATGAAATCCATTAAAAACCGGTACAACCTCGCATACAAATTCTGTTATTCTGTCCAGAGTCGACCAGTATTTCTACTGAGTAAAACCCTCAAACTCGCTCCATTTTAGATTTAATTACAAACTCATTCAGGACTTAACTTGTATTTGGAGGATGTACATTTTTAAAGCATGTATTAGGACAAGCTTTTGATTTCTTATAGATACTAGGCAGTTTTATCTAGCTGTTTTAAAGTAATTCTAGAAAAAAGAAACCAGGAAAAATGGATAACTGTTTTCCATAATCAGAAAACTATTCACATATAAAAAAAATCCAGAAGAATGATCATCAACTGTTTTTCCAGAGTTCAAGTAATTAATCTTGGTTTCATGCTAGCAAAATGCACTTTCAGCAGAGATATTTGCATTTTCCTTTGATTACCTCTTCTCACTCCTCAATACAGTCTATTACATAGTCATTCCCCAAGCTGCTAGAACAAAGTCATTAAAGCTTTACAATAGTGGCAGTTAAATAAAGCATTTTCAAAAAGACACTGATTCATAAGAGAATTATTTCATCCACTATATCCCCAAGTTCTCTCAATGTACAAGACAACAGCAATGATGCTGTAAACTCAAGACTAGAAATCTTATCCAAGAGGTGACAAATTTATCCCCCCACTAAACTGGCAATGCTTTTTTTCAGTACAGCTAACACAATAGTTTGTTCCAAGGAATTTTAAGTCTACAACTTTTTATTAGTAACCTAAAGTGGGAGCAATAACTCCTTTATGTCACCATTTAACTCCAGTGTCATTAAAGTCTTAAAATATTTTTGTAAAACTATTAGTACATCCATGTTTCTGTATGTATCAGTTCATTTATGCAGCTGAACTTAAGTCACATTCCTATACATTTTGCAGGTTGGAAACCAAGACAGGCAGCTGACTTCAGGTATTGCAATAGCTCTTGACCAAATAAGTGTGAGAAACTAGGCAAAGCATGTAACAGTGTGGGGTTTTACAGGGATACAGCAACAAAAGCTTGCATATCAGGCTATGAATTGCAGCGTTGACCTGGGGTATCCTACCATATAAGAAAAAATATTGCTACAATATTAAAAGTGATTAGCTTGAGCCTCAGAGCAAGTTGATTGATTTAGTAGCAGCACTATTTCAACCTAAGATGTTCTGAAAGGGAGCAGCCAACTTCATCAACAATTTGAGGCTCTGTTATCACACAAGTTTTTGTTTATCACTACCTATGTTTCTGAAGACATCAACTGAAATTAATTTGTCTTATTTAGTAATACCTGAAACATTATCTTCTATTTGATCTAAGGAGCCATCAGGACTGATGCAGAGACTAAGGCAAGAAGCAAAGACTCTTACCTTTGGTGCACACTGAAAATGCATTCCAGGCACAGGTAAGGTGGTAACGTACATGGTAATACAGCGGTACAGATACAAAGTTCCTATTATAAAAAAGAACCTGCGTCCCACTATTGATCTGAAAGTAAGGAAAGGGGGGAAACAGATTGAGTACAAAGTTTATATGCAGGATATTCAACAGTTATGGAGCTTTAGCTACATTAGATAGCTGAATTCTTAGAATGAAAGAGCAGCTTCAGCCCAGCTCTTCACCACACACAGATTCTTCTCTGAATCAAGTATTAAAACATCCCTCTTCAGCTTTCAGCCTTGTTAGCTCCTTATAGAGTGAAACTCTCACCAATTTAAGATGGCCTCAGTCTAACTTACAGGTGTGGCCAGGCAGTTTGCCTCAACTCAGTGGCCTTTTTTTTTAGTCCCATACTTTAACCCCATTCTCGACTTAAATATATGTAGTTTAAGGAAGACACAAGAGAAAACTTCTATTTAGCTGTAGAGGACAGTGAACTCTTCCTCAAATTTGGATAAGATTTTCTTACACCATCATGATTTCCCCAGTTTAAACACCCCCAGGTCAGTAAACACACTTTGAAAAGCCCAATCTCAGAATTAACTTGACTAGTACAACATAGGTGTCAGAAATTCAGAATTCAAAGACATTATTCAATAATCAGAAAACCTGTATTTTCATATCTGGCATAAACACTCTACAACATTTTGTAAATAAGCTATCCCTTTGTTATTTTCCTGCCAGCCCTATTCCACAATATTGTTAAGGATTTCACTGTATGATTTCTTCTACCCAAAATGAGCAATGTAAACCTACAGCAGAGAAAAAAAAATATTGCTAACTTACTTGTATCTAAGAAACAACCACTGGAATATCCATAATCCAAGTAGTATCATTCCATTTATTTCTGATACAGAAAAAGCCCATTTCACACGATCAATGTAATCAAAAAATTTGTCAGGCAAGGGAGGGCTTAGCTCCTTTGGAGGTACTCTCTCATGGACCACAGTGATCATGACAGTTGTTAAAATCAAGTTGAAGAGAGCGTAGACAAAGGCAATGCCTGTTTTCCACCATTCCAGAGGGAATTTGTTCCTAGATTCAGCAGGCATAGCAATCTGGATGTAATCAGGATACTTCTTTGCTGTTTTTCGCAAGCCATTAGACAAGCCCTTTGGTTTGCTAGTGCCATTTTTGTTCTCTTCACTGACTGAGAGAGTAGGTCGTGAGTAGCCATTAGAAGTCTCATTTGGCTGACCCTCCATGTGCTCTTCAAGCTTTGCTGTCTCAATGGTATTCATTTCCAAGCTGTATGGCCTTATTAGTGACCAATTTCTGGGCTCTCTGAACTCTGTTATTCCTCAAAGTCCAATGTTCTTGTTCCTAGATGACTTCTGCAGAACTCTAAAATGCATCCATTGTGCTTTCAAAGGAATTTGTGAAGACAAATCTTTCTTCTAGAGCTGAACCATCTGCAAAATAAACCCCAAAACAGATACTGAGGGCCTTCATAACTAGTAATGCGACAGTGAACAAAATACTCTCAGAACAGTCATTTTTAAGTATTTCAATTCCATCCAAGTCTACTTAGAAACACAGTCAAAAGGCAAATTATTGTGAAATAATTCAAGCCAACTCCTACTTGATAAATCTCATATCAGTTTAAGAACTAGTACCAGCTTAGGCTTGGGGTTTTTATAAAGGACAAGATCCACAGACTTTAATGATGATGACATCCCTTGCTTTATCAGTTATCAGAATTAATCCATATTTGGAGCAACATCCAAATTTGCTCCATATTTGCAGCAACATTGAATTTTACTGCTTAGAGATATTCTATGCAAAACATCCTGATTTTGACCATAGGGTTGCTACAGATATTAATAGATATTAATATGGGCTGTCATATAATGACAACCCATCAGACAAATCCTGTCAGTTCAGGTGATGGGAAAAAAAAAACAGAAGGGTACTAGGGTACTACAGAATTCAATTTTGTAGGGCATAAATTAATTTAGATTCATCTAGAAAATCTACTCAATAAATAGCTCCATTAAATTTCATTAGATCTAAATGAATATTCCATCAAGTCAAAAATGCATTTATGTAGCCATTGTAATACCCACTAAATGTCTGAAATTTCAGATAACTGAGAAATATATCCCTGGATTTGATTCTTAGTTATGGTACACTACACACAGAACAGATGACAAATGAACTTGTGTTTGTCCTTTAGCTACTTTAAAAACAAATCTATTTAGATGGTTTTTAAACAGGAACAAATAGAGTCATTATTACTCAGGATTTATTTCAGGCTGCATTTGCTAATTCATAAAAGTTTTGCAAGCTAAAAAACCAGGTGAGTGCATGTGTTTTATAACAAGTTTTTCTACAAGGAGCAAAGAATGAAGTTCATCTCTAGCAAAGACATCTTGCTGTAAAAATAAAGGCCATTTCCCCATCTCTGAAGTTCTGTGAAACCACTTACCATAGCTGTGATGTACCTACTTTTCTTACTGTGTTCAGCTCCTATGACAAAAATAGTATTACCATGTACAAGTTGCTCCCCATCTACCAGTAAATTGTGATTCTCTCCTATTTCAGTGTTTCCTGAAAGAGAAGTTCAGCACTGCTACCCCCTCAAGTCTCTGGATGCCAACTGCAGGCTGCCAGTTTGCCATGCTTTCTGTGCAGTTAAGTCACCACGATGGCAGCTGGAGCTGCCAGTCTCCCTAACCATACACCACAGAACTTGCTTAAGAACATGCCATCTGCTTACAGGACAATCTAAACCAAAGAGCCTGGAAAATCAAGTGATTGTGTTTTGATCCTTCCAGCCTCATCCCACCCAAACAGAGAAGACATTTAACACGGTCAGCACATAAATCTCACTGATTTCCAGGGTGCTGCTCCAACCACTGAAAAACAGAAGTAAAAGTTCAGATCCCAAATATGAGATTCATATAAATAAAACTGAAATAGCTGAGAAGCATTTCTAAATTTATCCCCCAGCAGTGTTTCTGAAATCCACTGTCATTAGCTGACATTCTCTAAATTCCTGATCAACAAGTGTATGATAACTATCCATACACAACACATACAAACAATAGACACCCAAGAAAACAAGTGGTGATTTTTGATGCTTTTTATCCCTCCTACCAATCATATAGTGATCTCTGCATCTCTAAGAAAAGGGCATGTTTAACCCATCAGCCAGACCAGAACTTCTCTGCTTCCTACAACTAAAAATACTCTTTTAGAGCATCTACAAAAGCAACAGCCTTACTCAAAACTATACCAGAATAGTATTTCAGCTTTCACAAGTCTTTTTCTTAACACACACACACACACTCTTCTATTCCTTCTGTCTACTACTAAAGTTAAGCATATGACAGAACATTTTAGTGACAGTAGTGAATAAAAACGGAACCCAATTGCTTATGTTTTGGAATGCATGTACCTAACATTCATCTACTAAGTCAAGACCCCACTTCTCACCATTATGTTACATACAGCAGCCACTGAGGCAGCAATCAGCAAAACCTGGTAAATTTTACATCCTGGGCAGTAGAAACATTATTAGAATTATGCATTAACTGAGAGCCAACTACCTTAGTTATTCCTTCTCTTCCCCACAAATACCTAACCTAGTGCCTAGTGACATAAGTGAAAGATTTTACTTTCAGATGTTTAATGTCATCCAAGCCTTAAAGATCAAAGAGTATCTGAAGTACAGATGAACAATAACATAAGAACCTAAAAAGTCGATTGGTGCTCATGTTCTCATATTAACTTATTAAGCAAAACAATTATAGCTACAGCTTGCAGGAGAAAGTTGTGTTCCTTCCTGGTACTTTTAAATGGATTGTAAGGCATATTGATCTACCACTTCTGATGGTTCATCAAGATTATTTCAAGCAGAGTGCATACTGGAGCCAAAAGTTTGTTTACATTGATAATTAAAGGTGCTATATATCATCTGATGAGTGATCTGTAAGTAGGTAAGTGCTTCCCTTTATAGTACCTTTTCAATCTTTTTCTTCCACATTCTAAAAGAAATTAGCAACTCTATCGATGAAAAAGACTGAAGTCTCTCAGTCCCTTGCTGCCAATCTGACTGGCCAGAGAAGTGACAGATACAGAGCACCACCAGCCTAATCATCCTCTGCTACTGGTTGTAAAAGGAACTCCCCAAAAGTGCACAGGTTCTTCTGCCAAGTTCCTGTCCCCAATTCAAATATCCATTCACCACCCAAAGTGGCTCCTTTTAGCTTCATGTTGTCCTTATGATCCTTTTGATAAAATATCCATTTGATTTTTTTGTCAAATCCAAAACATCCCCATATCAAAACCAGAAGATGTCCACAAACTGCCTAGTAAAAGGCCTTCAGCAACCAGGCAGCAATGCTTATATCTGGCCATCCTGCCAACATTTAGGTCTCAAAAGCATACTAAATTGCTCTAAAATAGAAAGCAACTACTGGGGAAGTCTCAAACTCACAAAAAACTGGCCAAGTAACCCAAAAGGATAAATGAAATTGCTATAAGGGATACCTCCAAGTTTTAGGAAAAGGTTTTCCTTTTGGAACCACTTCTATACCTTCTAAAAATGAATGTTACCTTATCAAGAAGCAGAGTTTCTTAAGCAGCAGCTTTACAGCAAAATCATAACTGCCTCAAGGAACAAAATTTCAAAGAAAATCTTTAAAATTAACAAGACGTTAAAAGAGGAAGTGTCCTAATATTTTATCATGAGCTCCTACCTGCTCCCATGCACATAGCAGTGCTTAGTTTTCTTCATCCCCATTTGACTGTCATTTGAAAGAAAATAGTTGATGGGGGGCACAGCTTTGAGACAAGCACCAGAAAGCATGTCTGCATTTGGCTCTTTATGCTAGAACTTAAGAATAACAGAGTTTTATTTAGCTTGTTAGTCATCCAATTTTCATGTAAAGGTCATTTTCACATAAAGTTAGCTCCCAAACAGTATTTCTCATCCAGTATTGGAACTTGCACATTTCTCAAAATATTTTAATTTCTATAATTTATGAAGGACTGAAAAGTCACAATTTGCACAGGGTTTTCAAATAAGCAGTTCTTAACCTGCTGTTTAAATACTACTTGAACAAGAATATCCAAACCAGGGAGACTGATTTATTCTGACATTAAGAGAAGCTATACTTTCATATACAAAATGGAAAAGACTTCTGATAGTACTATTTTAAAGCTTTTTGCTAAGGCTGGTAATCAATCAAACATTTGATACAGCTGTATTTGGTAACTGAAGAAAATGGGTCTGCAAACAAAGTACAATTTGAAGTAACTTATCTATATCACACAGTTACTGGCAGAATTTTTTGCTAGCTTGTATTTTGATCAGTTAAATTTTTAGGACTACCTATGGAACTAGAACTAAAAAAGCCAGGTTACCACTGTTATCTAGACAGCAATGAATAAAAACTTCCTTTTAGGGGTTTCTCCTTAATTTTGATTTTTGAAAGCATTCCAGATCTCACTATCCCTTCTTCCAGGCTATATGTACATCTCACAGCATGCAGGCTGCTGGAAGGAAGAAAAAACAAGCCCAACACTACCCAAAACCTCCAGAAGACAACTGCTGTGATGCTAAACAATTGCAAGTAAAACAAAGCTGGATTATAGAAGTACTGTTCGCTATCATCACATCATCACTTGCAGTAAATGTTAGCTTTTTTATAAAAAAAACCCATTAACTATTTACATCACATACAGTTATTTTCAGCAGTAGAAATAGAGTAGTTACTCCCGCGACCCTGAGAGGGAGATTTGGTAAGTCCCTCATTTAGGATTACTAATATACCAACAGAAGACATAAGGACTAAGGACTAAATCCCTACACTAAATAGAGGAGAAAAAGCTTCAAAGTTACAGGTTATCCATTTGTACAAACCAAGTTTTACCAGTGCTGTGGAATTCTGTTTCTTCATACCTCTTAATAGTAAAAAGTATGTTAGGTTTCATTTTCCTAGCAATTCATTACCCAGTGTGTTCTACAGCAGTGCCAGGTTTCTGAAACAGTACATCTCAAAAAGCACCCAAAAAACCCCATTTGTAGCACCACAGAATGGTTTGGGTTGAAAACAACCTTAAAGGTCATCTAGTTCCAACTCTCCTGCCATGAGCAGGGACACCTTCCACTAGAGCAAGTCCTTAAAGCGCCATCCAACCTGTCCCCAGAAACTAAACAAGCAAGGAAAAAAAAGCATCTTTAAGCTCTTTTATCATTTTGAACACTGCTGAGTAGGTTTGCATTAACCGCTTGAACTTGAACTGTTTGGTCCCCAGACTCTGAAGGACTGTATTTGGTAACTAAGAGTCTGATGTCCTTTAAAGGTGACCCCATGACATGGCTAGATTTGACTTGTGATTAGTATTACCCTTATCTTTCAAGAAACAAGATCACAACAGCTGTCACATATTTGTTATCTTTTAGTGCTACTGTAACTCATTCTAGAAATAAATCATATGTACATGACAAAGTTGGTTTTATTTGCAGTCTTCCCTAAAACAAGTGTTTTGAGAATGGTCAGTTGTACATCTGTAGAACCAGCAGAACAAACAATCATTCAGGTTAGAAGAAACCTCAGGAGGTCCCTGGGCCTCTGGCCAGGATCAGCAGTGACTCAGGGTTTCAATCCAGCTGTACTCTTCATGCGTACAAAGAAGCACAACCTCCGCCTGCAGCTTGTTTCACTGCATGGCTGTTCACACAGTGAAAGCTGGACTTATTTTTGCTGTTTTGCTTGTTTTTTAATTGTTAAATCTACTGGTTTTGTATCTACTTCTAATAAGAAGTTACAGCCTTTGTATCTCATCTTCCCACTGCTGTGAAGAGCCTGGTTCCCATGTTCCTGATGGTATCCTTGCAGGTATGAAGGGGCTGCAGTCAGGCACTCTGAGACTGCTCTTCTTAAGGCTGAAGCAATCCAGGCTCCCCCAGCCTCCCCTCCCAGGCCTGTGCTCCAGCCTCCTGACCACCGCGATGGCCCCTCTGCTGGGCTTGTTGCCATTTCATGTTTTGACAGGGTGAAGGACCAAAAACCAGGTACAGTATTCTAGACAGCCAAGTAGTACCGAGCAGAGAGGAATAATCACTGCCCTATAAATAATGACTATATTCCTATCAAATACAGCTCAGGACACTGTTGTCTGCCTTCATTGTCAATGCACACTGCTAAATCCCTTTTCTGAGCTGAAAGAAGTATTAACATTATTCCAATGTTAAAGCCTAAAGACTCCCTCACAACCTTTTTATACCAGAAAAATAAGATTAAGTCTTCTTCCTGCTTAACCCATACTCTCTAAAATGAGACTGTTTCAGTATTTCAGATCTGCACAGAAAGGTCTGCTAACCTGAAGTGATATTTAGCTCTGAATCAGCTGATTTTGAATAAAGGCAAAAAGGTTCTCTACCAATGCATATTTTGTAACATTGCAAAAAAAAGTTTGGCTCATAACCTTCTTCTATTCATTACAAAAGTCTATTATGAACACTGTACAAAGTATGGAAGTCACTGTTCTACCTCAGTTTCATCAGACAAAATGCCAAAAATGAGTGCCAAAATAAGCCTCTGGATCAGGCTTTTATGTGCAGGCTGGCTTCTTTCATTCTGCTAGAGCTTCACAGACACTGCTTAAGAGCCACTATCCAAAGCAAGATTCTTCTCAAAGAGACAGCAAAGTCTAAAGATTTGTTAAGAGCCTAGCAGCACAACAAATGCCTCAAATCTTTCCTAGCTGACTCAAAAGTTGCACTGGCTGTGAGGTAAGGGGGACCCAGCACAGGAGGCAGGAATGTTTTAGACTATTTTGTGAAGTCCTCCACCTAGTTACCAAGGGTAAAGGTTGCACTTCATAATGGAAAGTCAGACCCAGAGATTAGTCACCACTTTCAGTACAGGGCAGTGAGGAGTCACAGTGACTAATGTGTGCTTTAAAGTGACTGTGTGACAGCTTATCAGCCATCAGGCAGCTAGAAGAGGAAGTTACATAACACTAAATTGATCTGTGATATACCCTAAAAATATTTGAGTAATTATTAAGAAGATATTGCCTGTCAAATTTTTCCCCTATGTTACTTCCAAAAAGCAGCTGTGCCAACATCAAAATCACAGAGTCACAACCTTCAAGATCATCCCATGCCCTAAAACCTCAACTAAACCATGGCACTGAATGCCACATCCAGTCTCTTTTTAAACACATCCAGGGATGGTGACTCCACCACTTCCCCAGGCAGACCACTCCAGTACTTTATCACTCTTTCTGTGAAAACTTTTTCCTAATATCCAACCTGTATTTTCCTCGGCACAGCTTAAGGCTGTGTCCTTGTTCTGTCAGTGCTGCCGGGAGAAAGAGACCAACCCCACCTGACTACAGCCACCTTTCAGGGAGCTGCAGAGAGTGATAAGGTCACCCCTGAGTCTCCTTTTCTCCAGGCTAAACACCCCCAGCTCCCTCAGTCGTTCCTCACAGGGTTTGTGCTCCAAGCCCCTCTCCAGCCTCGTTGCCTCCTCTGGACACACTCCAGCATCTCAATGTCCTTCCCAAACTGAGGGCCCAGAACTGGACACAGCACTCAAGGTGCGGCCTCACCAGTGCCCAGTACAGGGGAAGAGTGACCTCCCTGCTCCTGCTGGCCACACTATCCCTGACACAGCCCAGGATGCCCTTGGCCTCCTTGGCCACCAGGGCACTCTGCTGGCTCATGTCCAGCTGGCTGCCAACCAGCACACCCAGGTCCCTTTCTGCCTGGGCACTGTCCAGCCACACCATCCCCAGCCTATAATGCTGCAGGGGGTTGTTGTGGCCAAAATGCAGGACTCAGCACTTGGATTTATTAAACTTCCTCCCATTGGACTCTGCCCACCCATCCAACCATTCCAGGTCTCTCTGCAGAGCCCTCCTACCTTCCAGCAGATTGACACATGCTCCCAGCTTAGTGTCAGCCCCAAATTTACTAATGAAGGACTCAATCCCCTCATCCATATCATCAATAAAGATCTTGAACAGAGCTGGCCCCAGCACAGACCCCTGAGGGACACCACTGGTGACTGGTCCCAGCTGGATGCAGCGTTGTTCACCACCACTCTCTGGCCCAACCATCCAGCCAGTTCTGAACCCAGCAAAGAGTGCTCCTGTCCAAGCCAGGGGCTGCAGCTTTTCCAGGAGTGTGCTCTGGGAGACATTGCCAAAGGCCCTGCTGAAGTCCAAACAGACAACATCCACAGCCTTTCCCACATGTAAGAGGTCACATTTCTGAGAACATTCTAGTGTACCTTCTGCAGCAACAAGAACCCTCCTCCTTAGAAGTTTAAAGTGAGAGGACAGTAATTGCTTATACCTGCCCAGCATTTGACAATATCAGCAGTAATACATATAAAAACTGCACAATCCAGAGAAAAGCTTTTTTAGCACTGAGGTGTACACAGAGTCTCCTATCTCATAATTGACCTTTTTAAAAGCCTGAAACAGACAATAGTCCTTGAAAAGCATAGGACTGTAATCCTCACCCTGCATGAGTTCTTAGGACAAGGCATATTTAAAACTAATTAGTATCATACCACAAGCTGGTTTCACATATCCCTCAGTTCATGTAGCATATTACAAATTGTGACTGTGTACATAGCAGCAACACTTGCTGTGTTCAGAGACTCAAGCAGCAGAAACATCCCCTTTCAGAAACACCTGTATCTACACACCCACACACACCCTTGTCTGATGGCATTCTGACCAGGGTTTTAGCCTCTATACCAACAACAGAAAACTAGCACACTGCACACTGTTAAAACTGGTCAGGAAAGAATCAATGACTCGCTTCCCCTCTCTTCTCCCTAAGAACAGTTTTCAGCTTGCTCAACTCTGTTGATGTAGTTGCCTGGAAAACTTATGAGTACTAGTTAAGAGGGATGATGCTCACAGTAAACAGAGTGACTAAAACTCACCAAGAAACATGATGCAGTTCCTATTTTGGTCTTCCCCTCTACCTTCTTGCCACACCTACCACCAAGCAGCCTAAGGCTTGTGCATCACAATGAGCAACCCCTGTCAACTAGAGATGGGAATACACAGATCCCTCATTCAAGCCGTTCGTTTACAGGCTCAGACATCCAAATCTGCATCTAGCTCATACACTACACGCTTCCTTAACAGTACCCTGCCCCCCCATCCCCAGCTTCTGTCGATACACTTTCAGAAATAAAACCTGGTAAATTTAATTCTAACACCAAGTCAAGAGTACTGAGAAATTTCAGCAATTGCCAAGATCAATCCAGACATGTTTACTTAGGGGACTAGAAAAGCAGCAAAGAACCCTTTCATAATATACTCTTCAAGCTTCCAGATTGCAAAACCAAAATTATACTAAGCTTTCCATATGTAACTGGGTTTCTCACTGAAGTTCTATGCACCAACTTGAAGCACTACACAGTTAAAAAAAGGCCCCACAACCTAAGCTTCCAATGCAGTGCCATGGTTTTCTTTAAACTTCAACAAGTATTCCATTAGCTCAAAGCTTTCTATTAATAGAAGAAAATACTTTCCACATTATGCTGGCAAGAAAAAATATTTCCTTTTTATATTATTTAATCAAGAAAAGACAGTGTTTAGCTTTAAATACTAAACACTTAAGTACTACGCACTTCAACACTTCCTTCTTCATTTTTGTTTCTGCCACAGACTGATGAACAGAACACTCACTTCCTTAGCTTGCCAGGCAGGAGAAGTGATTATCCTATCTCCCCACAACACAGGATATCATTGTTGAATAAATTTTCTGAGAGGATGTTAACAGTGGGGCAGCAGTGGAAAATAATAACAATTATAATCTAAAACTTTTCTGTAATACTCTTCCCATATATTTTGCTATCTCCATTTCAGCCCCACCCTAGAGGTCATAGACAGAGGCGAAGAATCCTTTTAATGTGTTTTTACTGCCCCTCACAGAGCTACTATTTAAGAACCTAGGTAAACATCTCCAAAATAATTCCAACCTCTCTTCATTATTCACTGCTGAACTGCAGCCTTCGGTAAGAACAACCCTGCATTGAACACCAGGGCAATAACGAAATTCCTTCATGCCAAGCAGCTCATGAGACTCAGCATAAAGGGTTTCACCGTTCACATCAGTACTTTCATTTATTTGTCTTCCCCTTCTTGCCCAATAGTTTGAGAATTCTTTTTGCTTTTTAAGAGCTTTTAAAAAGGATTTAAAGAACCAACTTACAAAGGACTGAAATGAGGAAGTTGGTGAGGTTCAAATTCCCACTTATTAAAAATATAAGATTAAAACTATTTCTGCAAGAAAACAGCTGAATAGCATCTTCAGCTGAAAAGTCATCATTGCTCCTAAAAAGCTATCATTAGAGTCTTTCATTGTAACATCACACAACTGCTTTGTAACACCTACATCTTGCACATGATGCACACCCAGCATAACTAAAAAGGAACAAATTAAATTAATGACTGAAATTACATTGATCTTGTCCTACCAGCTGGTAAAACCTGGTGTGAAAGTACTGAAGTAACTCTCAATCTACACAGGATTATGTATATTACACTGTATCACCATGTACCTCAAGTATTAACTTCCACACCTTCAACTATGTGCTGTACTCAAGGAAGGCTTCTGGCCATCACTGAACCTGTTATCTTTGGAAGCATAGGCAAGCAAATGATCACTCAAATCAATCAAGGCTGAATGTGAAGCGGAAATACAAGCTGGGCAATCCCACTGCCTGCTAAATGGCATTCATACCAGCAGCACAATGTGCTGCACTGAACATTATTTATCTTCCATTTCTTCATTTAAGTAACATTACTTAAAATTTTTAGTCAAGAGACTATTTCCACAGGAAAAAAACCCCACAGGCTGGAAACCAGGACTACTTCTGACCTTTGTCTTACTGTCCACGAAAAATTTTAGGGCAGAAGTAGTAAAGAATGAGTGATCAAAAAAGATGTTTCAGGAAGGATATTTGGAAAAAGTGATTTACAAACATACATCCTTATTCTTGGTCACATTTTCATGGGAGGCCCTAAAGCTTACTTTAAAATAGAAAGTATTCTATAGAAATTATCCAAAAAGTATTTTATGGCATTCTTATGCCAATGTCCAGCAGACATCTAGATACACATTGATTTGGGAAGAGGAAGGGAGGCCAAAGATGTGCCATGTAGACTATCTGAAACATGGAGGGCCAAAGAGATTCTATAAACTGTTCCTCAGTCAGAACTGCAGCTGAAAAAACTGTTTGGGACAAAGTCAGTCTCATTTCTAGACTCCCTGAGACCAGTGATGTGAATGTATGCTATGTAGCTAAGTAAACAAGTGGTGAATCAACTAATATCACTGTGATCAGTTACAAAAGTCTAAGGACAGAACTAAGTGTTCAACTGGAAATAATGCCAAGCAGTTTTAAAAGAAGAGAATGAAGAACTTGGGAAAATTAGGGCACAGTAAAAATAATTATTCTGGTCTACCAACTGTCTTTTTCCATGAAGGAGGACACTATCTTATTACATACTGCTATTTCTGCTGTGTTCCTGCATAAGTTTTCCTCAAAAATACCAAATATGTCAAAAGATCTGCATCTATCAGCAAACACAGATCACATTCTGGCTTTATAAGTAGCCTTCTAAATTTAGGACAAATGGGCATAATCTGAGAAAATTGTTGTCTAGAGCATAGCTTGAATTCGAGACCCAATAGTGGCTTGGATTTCAAGAGCTTTCATTAACACAGCACTACAGCAAGCCAGGCCATTTTTAAGGTACTTACCTGGCTAAATGCAGGCCAGGACAAGGGCTTGCACAACACAACCTCTGCTAAAATCAGCTGTTGTAGTAACTGCTCCTGCACGGCCATTTTGCAGCTAGAGGCACTGCAGGTGTCTTTGCTGTCTCTTTGCTACTCTCGTCTGGGTGAGTATCATCTTGCCACGAGCAGGATGGCACATCCAAGTATCAGTGGTACCAAGAATACCCTAAATTCAAATCTATTCTAGACATCAGCAAATGGAACGAAGGGAAGTCTCACAGGGATTTAACCTAGAAGGTCCCCACATCAGCTGCACTTGAGCACTACTTTAAAAGGTGGGTAACTTCACCATTTCAAAGGTGCACAACTGAAGCACAAAACATGCATATGACAATATTAAACAGGTGAATGTCACACCCTGCATGACAGACATTGTAAAACAAGAAACACCCCCACACAAGCAATTACAGGTCTGCAAAGGAGAGGCAGCAGCCTTCTAGACTCATGCAAGCCAATTAGGAAGAAATCAAAATTCCACATTATATTAGGTAACAACCATAACTCAAGAGGCGTGCTAAGATGTTAATGACAGCTGGGGCAGACCAAGATGGCCTGAAACATTCCATACCAA
Source organism: Geospiza fortis (assembly GCF_000277835.1). NCBI lineage: Eukaryota > Metazoa > Chordata > Aves > Passeriformes > Thraupidae > Geospiza > Geospiza fortis. The sequence goes on from NW_005054304.1 coordinate 14,040,318, forward strand.
TCCCAGCTCATGGAATTTCTTAACACTGCTTTATCAAGACAACATACAAAGATGGGGATGGTTCAGGAATGGCCATAAAAGCTGTCACACAGGAAGGCATATTTTATTTATTTGGAAGCAGAAGTCAGGCTGGGATACTAGCATCTTCCAGGCCATGTTAAACTGTTCCACTGCCAGTGCAGCAGAATCAATTAGTTAAGCTCATGCAAACAGTCTCGGCCATGCATGTTTAACTTATGTGACAGGTCAATGTTAATTTTATTGAACCACATGAAGTGCAGTTATCCATATTGTACACCTGTATAAACAACAATACTGGATCACAGGTTACCCATGCATTGGTAAGTTTTGCTGGTACAGAACAGAAGAAATCTATCTGAAATCCCAGAGCAGATCCATTTTCTCTCCTTCCTAGTACTTTAATGTGAAAAAAGTTTTAAAACCCCTGTTTTAAAAAAGCCTTTTAACACAAGGAATGCAAAATGCTGTTCTAGCATAAGACAAAAATTGACTCAGAATTTCACAGTTTAAGACCTTCAGAAGAGAATCTATGCCCTACAGTAGGTATATTATTCCTCTCTGAAACCTTCCAGATGAGCTCCATATCTCATGCAAGACAAAGAACACAAAAGAAACAGGTTTTAAACACAGCAGTGTTACAGTCCAGCAAAGACTGTAAACAAATCAGCCCAAAAAATAAGTCCAACCTCTGAACAAATCTGATTGACTTTTCACATAATGCACATTGTGAGCTGCCCTAAGCATTGAATACTCAGATGTGTGGGTCTGATGCAGAAAAGAAGTGCCACATCTCTAGAATTAAGGCATCTGCCATAGCCCACATTTTCCTATATTCCTGGGAGAACTTTACAGAATATACTCAAACAAGTTAAGTATTGAAGTTTAAATCCAACAGCATGAGTAACTAACCTAATCTAAAAAGGATTGTTCAGAGAAAGTTCTTGGCTTCCCAAAGCTTCCTCATATCTGACAGTAATATTTATAAAACAGATTTAGACAGAACTGGCACTTGTTCAATTCTGCTTCTATGGGGCAAGAGCAGAAACGGATCTCTTATTCTACAAGGAGGCAGTCGGGGCAATCACCTGAAGTGTCCAGGACAAAAACTTGCAGGAAAATTCCTTAAGCATATTCGGACACCAGAACACTGAATATTCACAGACACACACTGAGACACTTTGCAGGAAGAAGCTGAATTGCCACTAACCCCCAACATTTGAGCTAACGTGCAGACTTCACAGCAGGCAATTGAAAAAACAAACACAAAACAAACAAACACTTCCAACAAACACCAACTGGAACAGGTACTGTTCAGTCTAACTACACAAACCACTTTCTTAACATATACAGGAGACAGTAAATCACAAAACAAGGGGCTCACACACCTCACAGACTCCTAGAGCTGTAACTGTTAGGTAAAAAGATGCATGTTCTTTGATATGTACCAGCATGAAAATCTATCTGACTTACAGCTTGGTTTTCTGCAAACGTATGTCATGGGCAATCACTGGGTGGGTGCTGCCTGGCTAAGAGGTAAACAGACACAAAGCTCCTTTCAGACCTTTGAACTCTCCTAGACCAACAGGACTCATGAAAAGAGGAGATGAAAGGTGTGGAATCACTGTTATAAAACAGTCATAATAGTGACAAAACATAAAACATCATCCTAAATAACAATACATTTTCTGTCCACTAAGATTGTCTTTTTCTCCTTCAACTCACACTATGACAAATACACAACACTAAAAATACCATCCTGCAGTTTATAAGCCTTTTGATGAAAAAAGCCTTTTTCTCTGATTCTAATTGGAAACACTATAGAATATCACCATAAACACTAGGACATCTTTCATGCTACATTCTCAACAATGCATGACCAAATTATAAGCTATGTAACATCAGCCTAAAACCTTCTGAGCAATACAAACTATTAAAATCAGAAGCATCTTCATAATAGTATTATGGAAGATGAATCAAGATAATAGTCCTTCAAGCAAATTATGGAAGCCAAAGTACAATATTCCTCCTGTAGCTGTCCTTGTAACTGCAATAGAGACTTTGATAAGAACAAACTTTATCTGTATGTTACACACATCATAGTCACATTTTGACTAAGCTGTGTTGCCTCTGTCACATGTTCTAGAAAGGCCTGCAGAACTAAAAGCTTTGTTCCTGATTCTACTACCACGGGATGCAGAGAGAGAATAAGAAGAAAGCACATATGTGTGCACATTCAGAAGAGCTACAGTAAGGTAGGAGAACATGGTTCTAGTGTTTGGCCTTGCTGCGGAATAAAAGAACAGAGAGCTTCTGCTTTCCTACAACTCTCCTCTGCCCTCCAGGCCTTGGAAGGGGCATAGTATCCCATTTTAAATTCAGTCATTCAGTTCTGAGCTCTTCAAATATAAAAGAGGTAAAGAGTTTAGTCAACTTCTATGATGGTTAAGACTTTAATATAAACTTCATCTTACCACAAATTAAGGGAAAAAAAACAAACAAACTTTTAATGGGAACATTCATTCTGCATAGTAAAACTAAGCCACACACCTTACCTAGTTCAGATTGTCTAGTGACTAGGAAGTAAGGCACACAAGAAAGCATAAGCTGCCTGCAATCTGTAAAATTACACTTTAAAAAACCCCAAGCACTTCACATCAAAGAAAAATACTTTAAGAGCAAGAAGTATATTTATTTAGCCTAACAACTTAAGCTTGGCTATTTGAGGTATTGTGTCTTGCAATGTTGACGGTCAGCTGAGATTTATTTCATCCATCTTAACCTTTAAAAGTCAGTACAATTTACTGACTTTACCAGAGAGAGACACATTATGCCACCCTAGATTACATAGTTTGTTCCAAACAGAAGAATGAAGAAGTGTTACTTATCTTAACACTTATGTCTGTTTGCACATATGGAAATAGCTGAGCCATTTTTTAAGACCTGCATGGAGGAAGCTAATGACCATGGTTACTGCAGAACACAAAACAAAGGCCAACAAGAAAACCATTCTCATTGGAAAGCACTTGCCATTCAGCTGTGCAGCATGTGTAGTATTCAGTTTCAAAGTCATAGTTATCACTAAAAAGATGAATTTTGAATAATCTGAAAACTCAGGATACAAGCACTGCAGTGGACAGAAGTTCAAACTGATAACACTAAACTCTTCAATAAGTTGCCTTAATATTAACTCCTAATTTACCTTCTAAGTTCACTGTGGCACCTTGGAAGGAACAATGCCTTTAATACTTCTTGCTTCAGTGCCAAACAGGATGCCACAGCCCTTCCTCACAAGACTGAAGTCCACCATGAAAGTTAAAAAAAAATTATAGGAAAACAAAAAAACTGGAGTGCTGTTTTCCTATGTTAGTGCATGAGCACTTTTAATAGTCAATAATAGGATTCAAACAACTTCAGCCAACATGCTTTCTCACAGAATGGAAGTAAATAGAGATTCACTTTGGAGGACCAGCTTTAGTTTTCTGGCACATTTTCCACATCAAGTAGACTTGATTTTTTCCCCAAAAATTTCAAGATCATTCCTTATAGCTGCATGCAAAGCATACACATGCTTTCAAAGTAACTTGCAAACAATTCTGTGAACAACAGCATCTGCATTTCAGTAACAGCAGCTCAAGCAAGTGTATTAATTTTCACTTATAAATTAGAGCCAAGTTTTGGCCTCTAAAAGAACAAGATGGTATGACAAAAGACAAGAATGAACTCTTGTCAAGTGACACTCAAACTAACAAAATCTGAGTAAAATCAAATGAAGACAAGCTCATGGTTCTCAGACTGGCATTGTAAGGAACTCATACCTGGCATCCTTACAGATTAATACAGTATTATGAAAACAGGAAAAACCACAAGCTTTGGTAGGACTTCTGTCAGGCTCCTAATAAAAAGGAACTAAAAGTAACATGAGTTAACTTTTTATGCTACAACATATCCAGTTTCTATACACTCCTGAAAAAGTTACCAGAAAAAACCAGCACCAATGAACTAATCCAAATGAGAGTCATAAGAATTAATATCTCTCAGTATTACAGAAAAAAAAATCCCACCAAAACAAAACAGGGCTTTCAGAATTTTAGTTTAAATGCTTTTGATTTTTTTTACTGATACTGTAGTACATAAATTTGAACCAGAATAACTGTCAGAAGATGAAACAGAATTCTACATTAAGTGTTGTTTTAGCACTGTTAAGACAGTAGCACAGCATTACAGCTTTTAAGATGTCCTTTTTAAGCAACTGCAGTGATGGGAACACTTTGCTCCAATACAGCCTGTGCTCAGTCTCAAACCAAGGCATGGGCAGTAGTATTTGGCATAAAGCATCTACAGACAGTAAGTGCAGTTTCCCATTTACAAGGCTGATGTGGGGAAGTAAAAAAAGAAATTAAAAAAATAATCAAATAAACTGTAATTACTGTAGAAGCATACTATAACTATCAACAAGCTACAGGATTATATCATGCCCTCCAGATGAAAGACAGAATTAATGACTATGAGGCATGACCTTCTCTACTGATGCTTCTCTTCAGCAAATTATGTCACCTAAATAAGGAGACTGCCCCATTATTTCTGATTTAGCAGTAGCCTGGAATATTAAATGAAGCATATAGAGTTGAATTCAGTTTCCTGGATAGGACATAAGCATAACACAGCTGAAACCAGATAAAAAAAGTCTGGAGACCCTGTCTCCTTATTTAGCTCTGCTCCTTTAACCAACTGGCCAGCACTAGAGTGAACATAAGCAGGAACTTGGGTGTGTGCATAAGTAAACATTTTGTCACTGTTATGTACATTTCACATGGCTGAAACTAACTGTGAGAAGTCATTCAGCACTCATCACACAACAGTTTAAGATCTTAGGAGGCTAAGCAGAATACACACTCTAAAAAGAGAAAGATTAGAAAATGCAAACATATTTCAACATTAAAAAACCAAGTAGTGAGAGCAAGAGATTTCTTAATAAAGGACTTTTACTGACACAGGAGTTCTATTAAAGATTTTCTCGGGAGGTAGCATATGCCAAAATACTTCTAATAATACTTCAAGAAATGAAAAACATCACCTTGTGCTTAGGGCTTTAAGCTAGGTCTTATAAGATCCAAGAGGCCTGTTCTTAGAGGCTGGACAGATTTCTGCACTCTGATAGGATTAAAGACTCCCATTTATTTTATAGTTAACTTCGATTTTTAAAAAAACCAAACACACACAATCAAAACCAACCAACCAAAAAAACCCAATCAAATTTAAGTTCTATTATTAGAGGCATGAACTATGATCATGGATGTATGATCAAGCAAAACAAAAAACCCATCCTTCTCTAAGTTAGACACTACAAACACAAACTCTAGTTAGTTTCGATAGCTCTTAGTGACACTTTGCTATCTGAACTTGCATAAAGACAGAAATAATATACTAATTTAGACAAATGTACTAATATTGGGCTTTTTTATTTATATGTATTTAGTCCATATTAGTACTTAAAACTTCACTCTGAATATTTAAGCTTACAGTAGCAGCAAGACTGATGCAGGCCTAAGACAGCAACAGGCAGTGTAGGCAAAAAGGCCTTTCCCAAAGGCAGGGAGGTTACAGAACTTTACAGGGGCCATACTGGTTTATGACAACTAACATGTAAACCTGTCTCTGAAGCATTTCACAAAGAACATGATAATTGCCTGGGGACCCTTGAAAACCTGTGATCATAAACTGCTGCAGGCAGTTTGTAACTCTCAGATGGGGGGTTAGAAAAATCACCTTAAATATAAGTAGCTTCCTGGGGTTTATTGCTCACTTCCGCTGATTTCTTTTGTGATATCAATCTCACCATCAAAGTAACCTTACTGTAACTGAAGATACAGTTAATCATTATTTGTACTTTAAACTTTCTTCCCAGTTTCAGCCATGATATGCTTACATCTTATCTGAAAAACTGAATCCAACTCTCTTAATGCCATTTAAGATTTCAGATTACTTCTAAATCAAAAATAATCCAGAGGGAATTTCTTGTAAATTTAGCCATTCTTAAGCAAACATATTCCTAAATGCTCTGCACCAGTTCAGCTTAAATCAACCAAATTAAGCTGATGCAACTTTTGAAAACGTTCAGTGCTGTGCCCAAGAGGCTCAGCATTTCCCCAAGGAAAAACAGGTGTACAACTCTAATCCTAATTTGCATCAGTAACCACAGACACAACAACACTGCAGAGTTTAGTGCAAAGCTTACTGCATGGCACGGGATCCTAGTAAGATTCAGCCTGAGGAAATCACTATGAAGAAATGACTACAGAACACAGCAGAAAGAGATGAACTCTAAAAGCCAGCAGAAAAGCTAGGAACAGGAAGACATTGCAATGTGTGACTGCCAAGATCTGACTTCGGAACCCTCACAGATCTACTAAGATCAGCAACTTCATTTTTGTATACAAACTTTATCAATAGTAAGTGAAACGTTCTTAAAATTTATACATGGCAGTTGAAAGTTAACCTCTATCAACTGGGGAGGGTAAGTGACAGCAAGGGTAAGTGACATTTGATTTTTTTTGTTCAGGGACCTTCAAATAAACAGGACATTCTGCCATTCTGGAGTTACATATTGGAGAAACTATTTTTTTTTCCTGAAAAAAATAAGTAATACATGCTTTTTTTGCTATAAAATTCTCTTGTCAGAATGAATGCAGTGAAGTTCTCCTGATTAATGACACTCATTATTTTCTCTGATGATCTAAACCCAAACACTGTTTCATTAAAAACCATTCTATTCGCAATGATCACCTCAACAGCCTGAGACACTCTGACAAACTGTTTCTTCTATACAACAGACTCGACTCCAACATTTTTAAATACCATCAGATTGCAAGCAGGACCCACCTGACAGACAGTAAGCAGAAAGTTTTACTCAGCAACCACAAGCATGACCTCAAAGCACAGTAGTCCCCTTATTTTACAGATACTGCATATATGTTAGCTAGAGGGTAAGTACCATGTTTCCCTAAAGCTGAGTCACTTTTACTTCATATTTTGGTCTTATGAAAATTCCTAGCAACAGCCACAGACTTCCAAAACCAGTTATATTGGTAAGAAGTACTTCATTCTCTTTATCACCCATATCCCCACAAGATCTGTTCTGGGGAAGAGAAACAGTGGTAGCTGTTAGTGTTAACTTAAGCAAGCATCCTCACACAGGAGATGCTTGTGGTTACTAACATCCTGGAGCCTCATTAGAACAGCTGGGTTTCAGGAGAGTTAAGAAACGTCCAGAATAGACTTTCTGTTTGAAACATAACACAGACCTATGTGTGTTACATAAAACTTTGCTATTAGCAGCTCTTAAGGTCTTCAGCATCTGCTGGGACAGTGGTGCCTGGATGCCTGACATTCTTAGTGTGCACAGCATCTTTGGGGACAGTGGTGTCCATGGTACAAACAATTCTCCCAGCAGGGAGAGATCTCTGAAGACAGTGGACCTAGTGTTACATTAATCTCCGCAGCATCTGTGTAGACCAGTGCAATACCACAGCCATACTAAATAATATGTCACAGCATCTGTATTGTCCACTCCCCACAAACAGCATCAAAAACTAGCGTAGGCCAACAGCCCACCAAAATTAGGGGAAAAAATCCAAACAGAAAAGGCATGCAATTTTATTACAAATACTTCTATCTTCAAAGATCACTTCTGTTCCAGGAGATTTAAGAGTAATGAGCCATTTCTTCAAAAACCTTCTTCTATATTTTCTGCTCCTTTAAAAAGGCTACTTATTTTTTAAATCCATCACTTGTTTCAATACTTATTTTGTTAATCCTTAAAAATCTATACACTACTTTTCAGTCTTCATACCTTCAATATGCTATACTCATACACTGTAAATAAATAACTCCAGGCTTTAGAATTAAAAATACTTAATCTTAAGTCTCTTATTCAGCTCTTCCAGAGACAGGGAGGTACGTGTGTGGGCTGAGTTTTTTGCATTGATAAGGAAATCTTCAGTTTTTCACTATACTGTATCACTGATATAACACTTCTGATGTCTACTTGAAAAATTCATTTCTGAATGAATTTTTGTCTTACAGTACTACAACTACACAACTATTACAACTACAGTATTACAATGCAGAAAAGGAGATGCTTATCAACATGCCATCCATGGCTCAATATTTAAAATATAGGAGTAAAAGCATTCTATATTGAGATTACCAACTGGTGACTTAAAAAAAAAAAGAATCTGTATTTGCTCTCTCCAAGTTGTCATTTCTCCATTGTGTAAGTTCACTTCAAGGACAGCACAGAAATCTACTTCATTAGGGGCCTTTATCACCTTACTATTGTTGTCCCCTTAGATTTTCACCTAAAGTTTCTCTCGATCACCACTCAATTTGTCCAATGCTCTCTAAGACTGACATACTTCCAGGGTACACTGGAATGTTTTTGTGAAGGACAGAGACAAGCATATGCTTTTCAGCAGAATGTGATAATCTGTCTGATTTTGAACTAGCAACCTAAAAGGAAAGAAATATGGAAGCAAGCACATTGATCTTTCTAGTAAATTAAGCCCTAGATTATTTAAATTAGGGCAAAATAAGGAAAAAAGTTAACAGTTTCACAGTGAGAAAGTATTTAGGCTATAGAGCCTCAAAAAACCTGCCTTGTCAAATAATAATACATCTAAGTAACTATATTAAATATAATTAAAAACAGTAAATTGATTTTGGACAAAGCACTTAATAAATGTGGTTTAAAGTGAAGCCTGCCAAAAACTCCTGTAAGGCCTGGTGTCTCAGATGAAGAACCATGCATCTGCTCAGTTTATGCTAATACTCCTACAGAACCATTCACTTGTATAATGAACTGTGCATAAATTAAAAGCTGCCAAGTGGTTTGAGGACAGATGTTTGATTTCCTACGTGTTCAAATGAAACAAAATGTTTAGAAATGGACTAAACTGAACAAGAGATATTCTACATTGTATCCTAGTTTTATTACTTTGCCAGAAGACTATGCATTAACTACTTTTCACAAGGATTTTAAGCTAAATTTATACCAGAAACCGCACAACATTAAAAGAAATGCAACCTGCCACTAAGTCAATAGTTTAGCAGCAGTTCAGGAAGTTTAAGAGCGGCTTGAACAGACCAGACACACAATAAGGAAAAAAAAAACAAACACCTGCAACAAAAGACCTTTACAACAGCCTTATAACAATACTTTATGTTCCTGAGCTGAAATCCCACGTTTTGAAGTCCCCTCCTGAGCAACTAGGTAGGTGGTGCTGCCCTAAGAGGTATGTACACATTGCCCACACCAAAACCATAGAATTTTACTTTCAAACTAGGTAAGTTCCACGTTGGCAAGAGAAATCAAAACAGCAGGTGCCCTCCCTTGCTAGAGGGGCCTCAAACTCTAGAAATGGAAGAGACCACAAGCGTGGGACTGCTCTTCCCAGTCTCTATCCGGCTGACAGCTGCAGGTCTCCTGTGAAAGAGGGTCTCCAAGTGGGCACCTGTGGTACGCCACGCTTTCAATCCACCTATGCCGCTCCCAACTTACCTACTCAGCCGTATATGCAAAATCTTGCACTGCTGGCAGTTCCTCCTCCAAAGGCGGCTGAAGTCGTTTTTGGAGCCCCAGGGCTCCTGGGTTTGGGCTCTGCAGTTCCTTATGGGCAGACACTCCCACCAGTGAGGCAGCAGCACGCAGAAGCAGCTAGAAAGTTTGCCACAATCTCTACCTTCCCCTGCAATTTGCTCCTCTCCCAGCCTCAGCCTCTTCTCCCTCCCGGCGAAAGGGACCGGCTTTAAGGGCGGCGGCGGAGGCGACACTTCTCGCGGAGGTTTCCTGCCTCAGCAGTGCCGCAGCTGGAAGGGCTCTCCCGCTGGAGGGC
>NW_005054304.1:14050638-14054042 GCF_000277835.1 Geospiza fortis
GGCAGGGCCCCCGCCCGTCCCCACAGCCAGAGCGGGGGCAGGTGCCGGGGCCGCCCCCGCAGCCAGGCCAGAGCTGGGCGCCGCTGCCCTCCGCAGAGACGGGCTTCCCGCTTCTGCCGGGGAATTTGATTTCCCCAAACCTGCTCACGTGACAGATGACTGTCGCTGAAACCCCCTGCTTGTCAAGTGTTTCACCCCCGCCTCTGGACTTGGCTTTCCTTGGGGTTTTTTTTTGTTTTTGGGGGTGTTTTTTTTGGTTTTTTTTTGTTTTTTTTGTTTTTTTTTTTGTGGTGGATGGAGGGGTATTTCCCCCTCCCCCCACTTTTGTTTTCAAAAAAGTTCCCCATCACTACGTAGCAGCCAGATTTTGTTGGGAGTTTTCCAGTGTAAGAAACATGTGATTGGCGGGGGAGGAAGGGAGGGGAAGAAGGTGTCAACTCATCCTCACCGAAACTCGCTGCGGCCGATACACACCTGTCCTGCCCCAGTCACCCGGCTGCGCGCCGAGCGGGCACATGACAGAGCCGAGCACACACCCGGCACAGAAGCCCGGGTTCGAGGAAGGCACCTGACCCTTTCGTCACACCCCTGGAAAGCCCCCTTCACCCAGCTATTGGCTATTCTGCTTGGGTTGCTCACACTTTTGTTTTTTTCCACAAAAGCTTGGGGGAAGGGAAGAGAGAATCTGCTTTATTCCAGCACAGAGTGGAAAAATTTTCCACACTCTCAGATTTCTGTGGGACAGGGAAACTGCCCTGGTCCAACAGTGACAGCCAGGGCACTGCTACAGACAGAGTGCCAGGATTTCCAAGTTTTATCTCCTGCAGGCTTAATGCAAACAGTCTCTTATACCAGATAAACAATTCAGCAAGGCTAGTGCTGGTCCTGTTGCTAGGTGAATACACATACACACCTGTAGCGCTGAACCAAAGAGGTCTGCTGGAACCTCACAGCTCCCTTTACTGCCACTGTATTCTCCCCTCCCTCCCACCACCCTCCCCCAATTTTCCCAAGTAAGTAATGCTTCCTTTAAAATAAAATCTAAAGGGGGAAAAAAAAAAGGTACCATGGCCAGGGCATTTGTTTTTAACTGATTACAGAGATATCTACATATGCCTTATTGCAGATACAATCACATGCGTGCCTTTGCAGAATCATATCTTACTTCAAGCTGTTATACAGAGAGGATAATAACAGACAGAGTAACAGATCAAGAGTAGAAACAGCAATGCAAGTGGGAAAAAACCATCTATCTACAGGCAAAGCAAAGAGGCCTCCCCTAGTCTTCCATAATTAAAAAATAGCCACTGGAGAAAGGTTAAAAGCAAAGACTGGAAATTTTACTGGCATTTTTCCAAATTATTTAGAGAGATCAGTAAGCTGAAACACCAGCATTACTCTATAATAACATTCTCTGAAGTATTTGAGTAAGTAAAAAGTAGCAGTACATTTTCTTACTCAGTTCAAGGCTACACTTCACACCCAACCCCACAAGCCCATCCATGCAGATGAGAGGCTGAAGTGTAAAGCTCAGGGGTCGATTTGTGAGGAGCAGCTTCCAGAAGAGGATCTTGAACTAATCCGGTAAAAACTGTTTGCAAGTCCTGAATAACAACAAACCTTCAAAAGCAAGCAGCATATTTGTGAAGTCACAAAACTTGCCAGAGGAAATAGCAGCACATCTCTTGACCTTTACTTTAAATTGACTTCAGAAGATTGTTTTCAGGCAGGAATTAAGTGGGAGATAACAATACTTACAAAATGATAACTCATTCTGAGGAAAAAGAAACCTTGCACACACAGACAGAATTGCACGGGGAGACTCACATACAAGTCACATTCCCCTTCACCTCCCAGGGAGGTAGATGAGAGGGAGAGAATAGAGAAACAGAGCTTTGAGGGGAAAAAAATTACTGTTCCATTCACTTGGAACAAACCCAGCATCTTTTTCATTACTGTTTACTTTTTCCCCCTTTCATGAGATCAGCAGGGATATTATTGGAAACAGTAATTCTATAAACAAACACAGCCAGCTTGTGCATTAAAATTCTGACTATTTCCAAAGAGACACTTGGGCAGTTTGCAGAAGTAGCTACCACCAGAATCCTGCTTAGTCTTACCATGGGAGAACTGAAGCTGGGAGATTGGGTTTGTGGTGGGGGAACCAAGAACCATACAGAAATTTCTAGTTCAAGCTGACTTTACAGTTTATAGACAGAATAAACAGTAATACTACAAAAAAAAAAAAGCTGCTTTTTTTTTGTATGTAGCCAAGCAGAATTCTGTGCAGAAACTGATAGGCAAAAACTATGTACTTGTGCTCAGCCTAAGTAGTTTCAGAACTAGTTAACTGTATAAGTACATATGTTCTTAGGTGCTCACATATATTTGCAGCCTTCATTGCAGGTGCATTAAGGGCAGATGAAAACATACATATTCAATATTGAAGTATGCCATACACTGCCATAATTATACTCACTTACAGTTCTTCCTTGCCTTTTCTTCAAGTAGCATATAAATCAGGGTAATCCTACCGACTACTTCTAGTCAGGTCTGACATTATATTCTGTACCCTGGTTCTCATGGCAGCCCTATTATATCTGTGAAGGTGATAGTTGATACTTCTACCTTAAAACAGATGGAGTAACTCCAGAATGATTTATTATTCCCCCTCAATTAAGAAAGAGCAAAACACACAAAAGCCCAATGTAAGTGGATTATACCATGAAGAGATTCTTCATCAGTATACACTTCCTAAATCCTTAAATACCCCCTAACAAAAATAAGTTCCACAGTTTTTGAATTAGATGCACTTCAGCAATGACATGAATTCTAGGTCTCCAGATTATTATTTTTGATCCATTCACTAACTCTTTTTCATCTTCAAGGGCTTTAGAACAAGAAGAAAGCCTACCTTGTAAATTCACCATTAATGTCACTATTTTTTGGCAACTGAACAAGTGGATGAAAAGATAAGCCACAATAGAAATCACAAGACAAGTTTCTCCATCATAAGCCCAGTTCCAAAGTACACAGTCCTGCCCTACTACTGGAGAAGCTGGGGCCTTAAGAAATGCATTTATAAATCACCACAGCTGGATCAAGCACAAGTTTAGCTGCTTAGATAACAAGCCTACCTTAACAGGTCAACCCCCCAAAAAATAATTTAAAGAAAAAAGCCACCAAACAAAATAGACTACTAGTTACTATGAAGCACTAAGCACCAAGGCAAGCGCAGCCACACTAAGCACACAAACGTCACTCCAGCGCTACCACCTTGCACGAAGCACCCGCGAGCAAGGAACCGCCGTGTGGCTCCGTCAGCTCCGAGGAGCCCGCGCATCCCCACGAGGGACCCCCGGGGACAGCGCTCCCCGTCGGCTGCCCGGCCTCACCTGCGGCCT
>NW_005054304.1:14054096-14069650 GCF_000277835.1 Geospiza fortis
GGATCCGCTGCCAGCGGGGTCCAGCTTGGAGGCATCTCTGGAGACAGCAGATGCTTCCTCCAGCCACTTTCTTTCGACTTCCCGAGACCTACAAGTCCGTGATTATTGTCTCCCGTTTGCCTAACCTTGGTGCTTTACACAGTTTACATTCCTCAAAAATTGCTGTATTAGTTGTTTTCCTAACCAACAGCTAGGCAGACATATTATGTTTTAAAAACTATTTTTTCAAGGGCTTATGTGTTACTGAGAACATCCCTGGATAGTTTCAGGGGGAAAAGAAATTAAGCTTTGTGGAACTACACTCCCTGCTAAAGCTCACGAGGGGAAAAAAACCAGATTTATACTACAGACTTTTTAACAAAGCAGTAAGTTAAAACAATCTTTTTACTTTTCCGTCACTATTTCACTTTCATAAGCAGAAAAAGCTGTACCTCAAATTTATCCTATTTTTTTTTTCCTTTGGATATATTGTGGGATCATAGAATCATAAAATTTTAGAATGGTTTTGGGTTGGAAGGGGACCTTGAAGATTAAGGTCCAACACCCCTGCTGTGGGCAGGGACACCTTCCACTAGACCAGGTTGCCCAAAGCCCCATCCAGAGATGGGGCACCCACAACTTCCCTGGGCAACCTGTGCTTTACTTCCAGTGCTTTACCACCCTCACAGGGAAGAAATTTTTTCCTAATATATATAGGAATGGGACAGAAAGGGTGGGGGAGTGTTTTCTTGTTTGATTTTGGTAATTCTTTAAGTATTCAAACTATATGAAATCAGACATACCTTAGAAGTTGTAAAATAAAGAGATCTTGGTTCAGTGTCTTTCAACCAGTTTCCTTAAAAACCGAAGCCAAAATTTGATCTTCTGTCTAAAAATATGCACATCCAAAATCTCTGTCTCTAACTTCAGAGACCTTTCTATACACAACAGTGGCATACAATAAATGCTTTTCTTGTATGAAGCAAGGCTTTGGCAGAAATACTTGACAGAGGTTGTAGGGGGGAAATGGGAGATGGGGAACAATGACAATAAATTCTAATTTATCACCTCTATATGTGTGTAAGGTGATTCTAGGAAAATAGATGCAGATGACACCAAGTTAGTGATGCTGCTGACATATATGAAGGACAGGATACCAACCAGAGGGACCTAGACAGGCTCCAGAAAGTGGGTCCCTGGGAATCTCATGAGGTGTAACAAGGCCAAGAGCAAGGTGCTGCACTTGGGCTGGGGCAATCCCCAGTACCAGCACAGGCTGGGGGAGGAACAGATCAGAGCAGCCCTGCTGAGATGGCCTTGGGGGGCTGGTGGGTGACAGGATGGCCATGACCCAGCCATGGGCATTCACAGCCCAGAGAGCCAAACCTGTCCTGGGCTGCATCCAGAGCAGCGTGGGCAGCAGGGGAGGGAGGGGATTCTGCCCCTCTGCTCTGCTCTGGTGAGACCCCACCTGCAGGGCTGCATCCAGCTCTGGGGGGCCCAGCACAGGAAGGACAAGGACCTGTTGAAGTAAGTCAAGAAGGCCCCCAAGTCATCAGAGAAATGGAGCACATCTCCAGTGAGGAAAGGTTGAGAGAACTGGGATTCTTCAGCCTGGAAAAGAGAAGGCTTCAGGGTGACCTAATTGTTGCCTTCCAGTACTTGAAAGAAACTTACAGAAAAGATGAGGCAAGATTATTTACAAGTGCATGCAATGAAAGTACAGGGGTGAATGGGTTTAAATTGAAATCGAGTACATTTAGTTTAGATATTAGGAAAAAACATCTTTACTGTGAGGGTGGTAAAGCGCTGGAACATGCTGCACAGGGAAGCTGTGGATGCCTGTTCAAGACCAGGGTGGATGGGGCTCTGAGCAACCTGGTCTAATTGAAAGTGTTCCTGCCCATAGGGATCTTCAAGATCCCCTTACAAGATCCCCCTTCAAGATCCCCTTACAAGCCAAACTATTCTACGATTCTATGAAGCTGCGTCAAGCAGAAGTATGGGAAATATTCTCAGTCTCCTTCAGAAAAGAGGTAATACTTCTGGCAACAACTAGAAGATCAGAAGAATATGCTAGGCAGCTAAAAAGGCTTATTAAAGCTTTTCTGTAACATCATAAGGATTTCTGGATATGAAAAATAAGACAAGACTGCTGCGCTGTAACGACTGTCACAAAATAAACTGACAGGTGAATTAGCCCATTTTTTTTTGTTACTCAGCCTTATCTACTGTATCTTCTCTTCATCCTCCTGAACAGCTTTCCTCTCTAACTCCTCTGATCCCATCTTCCTATGTAACTTTCTTTGAATTTCTCACCTTGGGATTTTTTTTGCAGCAGGCCCATATTCTGAAACAGAATAGTTGGGCTAAACCTCTACTAGACAACATTCTCTTCAACCAAAAGCTTATAGGGCTTTTCCCCAGTAATCCAAAACAGAAACCCATTAATTTTAAGATAAACTGAGCAGTAGCTGAGCACATCAATAGATGATCTCTATTTGTCTCTGTGTGTGTGCTTTTTCTGTGACAGAGAATTTTATCTGATTCAGCTGGAAAATGAGAAAAAAATAGAGGGAAAAGGAAGTAAGACTGGAACATGAATGAGTAATACAAAACTGCTAAGACTTACCCCTCCCCATTGAAGCTTAGGAGCAATATACTTTTTGTATCATTATCTTACATTTGAGGATTCTATTAGTGTAAGGAATTTTTTATGCAAAAATTATTTTTAAACCTAAGCAGCTGACACAATTGCATGAGGGACAGGTGGCCTAATTTAAAAAAAAGTGACTGCTGTTATCATCTGAATGTAAATTCAGTATAAAACACATGGAGAGCTCTAATGTACTAGGGTAACCTCCTGTCTAATCTTCTGTCCTGGCTCTGATAGCAAGCAATGCAAGAAGCTTCAAGAGGGGCAAAATAAGTAAAAGCTGGGAAAAGGACAGAAAGGCGTAAAGCATCCTTCTGTCCTAGGTGCTTATCTACTTACCCTTCCAAAGGAGAATAGAATCATTAAAGTTGGAAAAGACCTCTAAGATCATCAAGTCCAACCATCCACCTAGCACCACCACCATGTTCACCATTAAACCATGTCCTCAAGAACCACATCCACACATTTTTGGAACACTTCCAGGGATGATGTCTCCACTACTTCCTGGGAAGTCTATTTCAATGCTTTACAACCCTTTCAATGAAAAACCTTTTCCTAATATCTAAGCTAAACCTCCTCTGGTGCAACTTGAGGACATTTCCTTTTGTTTACTTTCTGCCTAGCATAACAGGAGATGGACTTTCTCCTTTTAAATAAAAAGACCAGCAACCAACAAGTAAATTTTAATGAAGTATGCACTTAACACCAAAAGATTGCTGCTTTTGGTGCATTTTTCTTGTGGATAAGTTGTGATACTCCTCAGTTATGGAAGACCTTCATACAATCCCATGCCTATTTGTCTAAGGGTTGAAAAAAGTTTGAGGAAAAATACCAGAAGGTGTACAAAAAAGTGTCAAAAGAAATTTTGCTATTATTTTGCACTAGACTGTAGAATAAAGTTTGAGTCTGAAATAATGCCTAAAGACATTCTGACAGATATCCTTCAAGTAAGTGAATGAGTCATGAACCTCAAAGGTAAAAAAGGAGAAGACAGAACTGACTCATATATCAATTCTGAATTTTAAATATGACATGCTTTTTTGACATGCTGTGTATTAGCACATTAGACATTAACGTGTCTTCTTTTCCACAGGACCCAAAAGATAAATGGGTTTGGTAAAAAGGCATATGTAGACTTTTGTTCCACTGTATTTGAAATGTATTCAGAAGTAATTTGGTGCTTATTCTTACTTGGAAGCAAAATGCCCTAGTGTCACTTATTAAAGTTGTGGCCATGAGATTTAGCACAAAGGCCAAGGTCAAGAAAATGTTTAATGGATGATTTTTTAGACTGAAAAGCATTAAGTCTTTCTGCCAGACAGATATGATTAAATGGCTTCTGAAGGCATGAAGCCAAGGGATCCAGGTATTGTTATGTCCTGCCAAATGTACATTACTGTTGTAAAAACATGTTCTAAAGCATCTTTTCCTTTGATTCATGTTTTTAAATTGACTTGGAGGAGGATGCAGAAGGAGTGAGTTGTAATACAGGGAGAGGGGTTCTTCCTATCTGATAAGAAAAACTATGAAGCATCTTCTCAAGAGTCTAGCTTGAGAAAATGGGCAGACCTCAGAACAGATGAGGAGGCTGGTTATGTTCCATGAAGTATCTCAATGGAAGACACAATAGCACTGTCTTGACTTTTAGGTGCCACAAGTTTATACATGGGCAGACCTCTGAGATTTCTTCATTGTTAAGAGTCCAGATTCTTGTTCTGCCCTTATAAATAAATCACAAGGAGTTGTAAATATAGATGTCTCCAAGTTTGCACACACTAGGAAAGGCAATAGAAAGTACGATGGAAATGGAAGTATATTCAGCAATCTGATATTGATGGGAATCTTGTACCTAGTATGAATATAATTGATACTGATTAATTATGCACCAAGCTGATTTAGCATTGTGCCACTTCAGGGACAGGCCTAAAAAGTATGAAAGCATTAAAAATCCACAGTGTAATAGGCTTTGAAGAAGGAACTCTACTGAAACCAGAAATATGAGGATCCTTAGTTTCCTTTCAGAGTATGAAGAAAAACAAAGCATGGATTATACTCTGACTGGACAGTAGTACTTCTTTCTGATTAAATAACAATGACAAAATGGTGGCAGCCACTGCCCTCACGATAACATCCCTAGTAAGTTACTGACCAAATGTATTTAATGAAAAGAAGTTTTTAAACGTTTGCCTGAACCAAAAGCAGCCTTTGTTGATCACCTCAACAGAAATAACTCCAGGCAAGCATTTTTCTAGCCCATCAGGAAAACCTGCAGTACCTGTGGTCTCGTCTAAGGCAAAAAAAACCAACAAACCAACAAACCAAAACCAAGAAAAAACCCCTCTGCAAGTATCCAGTATGCATCTCTCACTCAAATATCTTATTTCTACTCTGCTTGATACTTGTATTTTCTAATTTTCTAATAAGTATTCTTTTATAACTTTGTTCATTTCTTCACAAAAATGTTGAGGGAGTGGCTACTGAGAATACCAGAAAAATATTGCAACAGAGAACTATGCTACAGTAGGCAGTCATGGCTAAGCATAGTACGGTGGTCACTGGGACCCCAGCTAGTTAGGACCTGTTTCTTTACCTTTCTCCTAGGGCCTGGGACACGTCAGCTGGGAATGGCACAATCCACAGCCCTGGAAAAGTATTTTCACATCACCCAAGAGTTTTAAGTGGAGTCTGTGTAATGATTCCTGAAGATTTCATGCTGCAGGGATTATACAAGTTGATTAAACATTGTATTTAGAGGTACTGAGATATTTTTTTAATTCTATTTTTAAAACCTATTGCTACTTAATTTGAAATGCCTTACTTTACATCTTAAGGTGTTATTATTTTGCTGTCATTTGGAGATAAGTAGAAAGATAAATTAGAAACAGTCCCTTATATATATATCTGTGTGTATTCTTATTTGTGATTCTGACTCCGGTTATAGACAGAAAGAGAGGGAAAATAGATTTTTAAATTAGGCACAGGATATCTCCAGCAGCATTAAATATTAAATCTGGCATGTAAGGTGGAATACAAGTGTCTTATATTCCTCATATCTCTGGAATCATCTGGGGATTAACCACCTTTGAACCAGAGAGCTCTTGGCTAAGAGGTCATGATCTAACTTACAGTGGTCATCCTGGGAACAGAAGAACTGGAGCCCACCAGTAGCCAGTGTCAATCACTTCTATTCCACTCTTTTCCTATACATCACAGCAGTCCACATGCTGATACTTACAGGTTTATGGTCATGCAGTCTTTTATGCAGACATCAGCTCCTACGATAATTTTTGTTTCCTGTGTATTTGTCTTAGAACAGTTGCATTATTTACTGGTCATTTGTACAATTACATTTTACATCTTATAATGGATTTGTGGCAATAACTTTTGTAGACAGTGAAGGTTTTATGCCACTATCCTTTAAAAAATGCCAGGCAGGCTAGAGCACAGAAGGGGTGAATGCAAATACTGCTGACTGTGATTGCCCAACGAAGCTTGAAGGAAATACATTTGTTCTACTTAGCTAAATTTTCCTTGAGACTATCAGAGTTACATCTCGATTTCTGTCCTTTCAGCTTCTTCCTCAAAGTTGAGTCAACACTCAGTTCAGACCAGACTGCCCAGAGCTTTGTCCAGTTGGGTCTTGACAACCCCTGAGACCACACAGTCTCTCTGAGAAACCTGCTCCAATATATTTTCCTTGTATCTAGCTGGAACTCCCCTTATTGATTTCTGATTGCTGTTTCTCATTCTCTTTTCTTGTCCCTCTGTAGAGCCTGGCATCAGACTTTTGGTTGGTAACTTTCTCCTGAGCATTGGAAGGCTGCTCTAGGCCTTTACTAGGGCTTCTCTTCTGACAAACTTATTATCTACTGTAACTAAATGTCTGCTAAATCAGTAAACTGTTTAGGGAGGTACTGGATAAAAAATTCCATGCAAATCCATAAAGTTCTGCAGGTTACTGATAATATTCTTGAAATCTTACAAAATTTATATATTATAAAATATTCAGAAATATGTTTATGTACTTAATTTTTTTAGGAGAAATCCAACATTTAAAAAAGAAATACAGAATCATATTTTATTTCAGTCCTTAGCAACCAAGTAGGTGGTGGGTCATAATCACCAGATCTTTGTTGATCTAGGGGGGGATTTTCCAAAATAAAATGAAAGAAAGCCCCATATATCTCCTTCCGTATTTTGGGATAATGTGAAAAAGGTTGAGAACAACAATTTCTCTTCTGCAGGATTTAAAATGACTACTTAAATTTTCTTAATCAATAATAGAAACTGTAGTATGAGAATAATAGTTATAAATACTTCATTTTCACACTGACTGTTCAATTACAAAAAACTTTAAGTCTGATGGTAGAATCCAAGGCAGTCATTAATGCACAAGCTCAAAGTCTTGAAGGATATACATTGTGACTGCTTCTCCTCCACCTAAATTTACTATAATTTTCCCTGTTCATTATTATTTTCATCATCCTTCTCTGCTATTCTTTCCCTGTGCTCTGCAGATTTTTGAATGGCTGAGATGCTTTGTGTATATTCTCGCTTTCAATCAAAGTTTGTATGACCTGCCTTCTCTTTTGCACAACTCTCAGAGTCACAAAAAATTAAGATTTTGTTGAATAACTTAAACACTTAAGTCAGTAAGAAAACGAAGATATGGTTATTTTTTTTACATATTGTAAGGGTGTCTTCTTTAAACGTTAACCTAAGTCTCACATAATTTTAATGTTTTCAATCTTTCTTCAAATATTGATATGTAATGCATATTTAGTTGATTTTTCTAATACTTTCTTATTAGCAATAAAATATTCAGGTTTTTTATCTTTAGGCATCCAGGCTTTTGTAGAAAGAAAAGTATGTATGTTTTTCTTAGTTACTAGATGAAAATGGGATTGTACAGTATTGACTTCTCCAACATTCAACTGCATATCAGAAAGAAGATGAGGTTTACTGACTGCAGCTCAATTATCTATATACCACAAGGAAACATGACACTATTTTTTATCAGTGGGAAATCTAGTGCATCTAGAATCAATAAATCTTGAAATTTTGAAATAAGCTCAGAATTAAAACATATTGAGACAGAGGAGCGTCTGTGTATGTGCTTGCACTGTGACACAGATCACGCCTCTGGAATTTGGAGTACAAGAAGAAACTTCAGAATCACAAAGTGCTGGAGTAATCCTTTTAGCATGACTATATTATAATACTATTCCAAGAATATTACAGCAGAAAAGAAGGCCACAGAAGCCCACAGTGTTATGCTAAACTTTTTTAGCCTGCCAAACACTAAAATTGCAAACTTCATAAAAGATAGGGAACACTGCAAATCTGGTATTTGTCTTAGGATTTTCAAATATAAGACTGGAATTCTATTTCTATGTCTGCTTTGCAATGTCCAGCAAGTTGCTTCTAATTATAGTTTATATATATTTTCACCGGTTTTTGACAGCCCAGTTACCAGGGACTGTGACCAGACTCCTCTATCAAAGATTTAGATGGGTTGTGACTGTATTTTGAAACTGTTAAATAAGTTTATATGTATTTTGGTGGGGGCGACCCATCCCCTAATTTTTCTTCCCATTCATCTGTCCATTTTTTAAAATACTTTTGAAATGTCACCTAAAAGTGAAGATCTGGAAAAAATGACTGTAAGTCTGTACTTGTATTTCTGACTAGAAGGATAAAGTTTATACATTTTTTGACTTCCCAGGCTATTTCATAAGTATATACTAAAGAGATTGGTTGTTTTTTTAATATACAAGTATATTGCATGTATTGTAAGTGCTGCTAATGTTAGCTCAGCTAAGACAGGGGCCATATCATCCTAAACCCTAATGGATGGACACTTGTATTAGTTGCAATCATTACAGCTTTTACAAAACCCCTTCTCAGTTTACAGGAATTCACTGTTATAAGGGAAAATGCAGGAACCCCTACTTTAAACAGTATCTCCTGTATGGTTTATAAATAAATAAATAAAAATTTTAAAACCACCTTTACATCCCTTATACCAAGTACAAACATCAATAAGAGCAATGGAAAAAAAAGTAGATTAAAATAATATTTCTTTCCATCTGAAAACTTGTACAGCAGTTGTGGATATTTCCTAAAATTACATTGACAGCAGCACTGAAAAAACAGAGATTCACCTTGCTAATGACCTCTGTTTTTGGCAAGATAATAAATACAAGAAAAAGAGGAGATCATTCTTACCATAAACAGGAAAAGAGGCTTTATAACAGCAGCATTTACTAGCACCTCTAAAATTAACTCTGGGTCAAGCTTTCCATGAGAAATGCTTTTTTTAGAATTAATACAGAGCAGCTCAGCTACAGACACATCAGAGAATATATTTTAAACCAGTCAGTCTGGAAACCAGGTTTTAAAATAGTACACATGGAAACAAAAACATAAATTTGTATGGACTATCCATTTTCGCTTATAAATTTCCTGGTCTAAGGTGTTTCTATCTTTCCCTGTGATTGAAACATAAGGTAGTTTAGACCACAGAGTTCTCTTTAAATTGTAGCAGAGGTTAGAAGGCATCTCTGGAGGTCATGCAATCCAACCCATTGTCAAAATTGGGCTAGCCTTATATTTATTTTCTCTGAACTTTAAAACATGTTAAAAATGTATATTTCACGTTACTTTTAGAACAAGGCAAATCTTTACTATGATATTATTTTGTAGTGATGGGTGGTAAACTGCATATACATGTTCTAGAAAATGGTTGTGAGGTTTCATAGTAAAAAATATTAATGTGTGTGGTAAATGTAATCTATCTTAAGATGTTGCTGTTAGCTGCAACTAACCATTTACACTGGTTTCTGCCCATTTTTAAAGATCAGTAAGTTAGATTCCAGTTAGATATTAATGTCAATTAAATTTTCAGGTTAAATACTAGGGCATCACTGTATTCTAGATTCTCCTGGATTCTGCTTAGGTGAGTTGCTTCAGTTATAAAACTTAAATCTCATAGGTAGAACTTCAGATCCAAATAATTCTAGACAGAGCCATCTATTATCTTTCATATCAATATTAATTTTAGAAGTCTAATCATAACAGTATAAAGACTAATCTATGTACTTTGTAGAACATGAATATTCACAGCCAAAGGCCTTCCTATGCGTTTTGCTGCCTGTTTGTAACCAAATAAGCCATTTGAGCCAAGGAAGTGTAGGCCGTCTAAATAACCGCATTTCCTCATGTCCAATTTTCTCTTGTGCATAAGTATATAAAAGCATAAATATGACAAAGTATGTATGAAAAATCTTTCCACTGTCATTACAAATATGCAGCTTTTAACTATTAACATATTTATAGAAACTTAAAATAGAAATAAACCCTAAAAAATGAATAGCCATTATTGTCCCCTAAGCAGAGCACTGAATAGCAACTTAATCTTTTCTTCTTGTATCTAACTCTGTAACTAGAAGAAAAATAAAATTAAAAAATCACTATTAACTATTTAATTAATGGATAGCTTGTATGATTTAAAGAAAACAATCTGTATTGAATTGGTACATATGTTTGGAGTTTGTTCTGCAAAAGGAACACAGGGCATTTTGCAGTAGCTGGCATATACAGCAGTGGGTATGTTTATATCTGAATTGATCTTTTGTGGTGTCTTGTAAAAGACCTTTTTAAATTATTCATGTCTAAACCAAATTCAACTCTAGAAAAATACCTTTAGTGAAATCTATTTTAAGGGCAGTAGAATTGTGAGGTCAGCTGGCTTAGCTATAGTGATTTCTAACAATCATTTGGTTGCTAGTAGTATCTCAGTCACTGAGGGTGATACTGAGGGTATCAGACACTGAGGGTAAAAACCACCCTCAGCCACCAACTATAAAGGCAGTGGTGCAAAGTAAGTTTAGATGAGGGGCCTCAGAAGGCACCTTAATGGTCTATCCTTTTGTATCAGAAATACCAGCCTGTTAAGTTCTTTCAGGGCAGGAAACAAAACCATGTGGATAATAAATGACCAGTCCTAAAGCCTTGAGATTAACACCTTTCAACACATTGAAGGGTATCTTATCACATCTAATCCCCTGAACAGGGGCTGCACTATTGAACAACTTAAAGAAATTATTCACATTTGCAATTTTTTAAAGAAATGGAATCGGGCTTTCAGTGGGCACTCTGAAACAGTACTGGCCAAAGTCAACAGTCTTCTTGGGCTCCTGAGTTTAACAGTGCAGAAACAAAACCAAGTTTGTGGAGTGCTCATCTGAATGATGAGATGAATATCTAAAATCAATTGTTTATGGGAAACATATACATACAAGAAGTGGTAATATTATTCGAATATACTGATAATTGTTATCACTTACTCTATAATGGCAGATATTTGAGTACTGGGGAGGGAAAAGGCACTGACAGCTCAAGACTAGGAATAAGCATCTATTAATTTCTCTTGACCAAGAGATTTCTACACAGATACTCATGAAGAACTGGTAGACTTTTAAATTTGTTTTTCTTTTCATGAGTGCTTCCAAGCCTCTTGTGCAAGGCATTGAGCTGCCAGCAGGTATAACTATGCCATCTCCTTAGGCTGAGGTCATCCTGAGTGGCACATAAAATAGCTGAAGTAATGTAGCTGTTGTAGAACAAGAACTCTGTGCCAGCAAGTTGTCCAAATATTTATCTACCTTTACAGGCAGCTTTTACAGCTGACATGAACTGCTTGCTGCCATGGCTACGCTGTTTCCAGTAGCTGAGCTAGCTCCTTTGAAGCTAGTTTGAGTTTCACTTTAAAACTCTGCAGCTCTCTCTCCATATCTCTACAAGGTTTGTGACCTTAGTTACCAAAATGCAATTTTTTCTGTTCACTTTCTACAGCATGTAAAACATTGGATTAGGATTAAGTTAAATATATCACAAAATCTTACATATAAAACACTATTACTCTGTGACAATGGTAAAGCTATAAAACCAGCTGAATTTAAAGGTGTTTCTCAACACCATTAACTTCTCAGGATTTCAATTTGTGCTACAGAGAGTCTTTTAGTGTTTAGAATCTGCAAGCATAGTCTGTACTGTTCCCTTTTGTTGGTGGTTTGTTTTGGTTTTTTTTACTTTCCTGGTATGTATTGCTCCAGATCTAACATAACCCTCTCTACTGCTTTAACATAATACAATTCATGTTACTACAGTTAAAGCTGCACTGTTGAACTGGTGAATGGATGAGATGCTGGACATAGAGTGCTTGGTATCTGTTCACTACTCTGTTCCAAACCCAGATGTTTTTACTCACCCTCCATTTTAGTGAAGCATGTCTGGAAAGACCTAAAAGGAGGGAAGAGATGAATAAAACTAATGTTAATTACTACAAAACAAATGTTAATTAATACAATACAATTACTACAATGCAAAGCCCCCATTTTTCAGTTACTTCATAAACTCCTATGTAACTTGCCTTTAGATAGATCACATTTATCAAGATAAAAATAGATCAACCTTGTTCAAATTGTTATGGTTTATAATTTGACTTAAACACCCTATTGCAAACTTCCCTTGTATTGCCTGGTTCTACATATTCTTCACTATAAACTCCTAAACATTTATATATTAAATATTTGTTATTTATTGTTCAATATTTATATATATATACAGACAGACATTAATGCAGCTAACTCTTGAAAGATTAAAGCCGTGTTCCAAAATTGTTACTCTTAATATGAAAGAGATGCAGCCAAGTTGCAGACTATCAAAGTCATCTTGCCTGGTCTGGCTTTTGAAAACGTTAGTATTTACTGTAAGGCTTTCTCTACCCGATGTAAAAAGACTGAAATTAAACACATGCCATTCAAAACCAGCTTAGATAAATATTTTCTGTTCTCTTCCTTATAACTATAGCAGAAGAGCAAGCAACTAGCTTAGTTCTGATATATTCCCAAGCAAAGTTAAATAAGATGAAACTTACCCTTATCAGACAGATCTGGGTTTTCTGAAGAACATGTCAGAAGCAGTTTATTTTCTTTGTCCTGAAAGAAGCAATGAGGTACAGCTTCAATTTAAAATAATCTGGCACTGAAATTAGTGAACAGTAGCAAACAGTTTCTCACTTTGAATTGAGCCATATTTTTTCCTCACAGTCTGTAGCACCCACTCAATTTTTGGTACTGAGAGGGGACTCTTACGATCTGGATTGCTGTCACTGGGGTTCTTCAACAAAAAACATTTCTCTTGACTCTTTTTAAAGTGGTTCAGTGTGCACATAAATAATGTTTTGGCTGCACCAGTTACCAAGTTGAGAAGTTTTTAGGTGGTATCAGTATTTGGAGGAGAATTACATTCCAAAAAATATCTTATTCAGGCAGCTAATAAGCAATATTGAAAGACATAAGGAAAGTATTGTTCCTGAAGTCTTTCTTTGAGCTCCATAGAGGGTCGTCTTTGTTCCATCTTCATAGCTACATTTATTAAAGTTCAAATATTCTCAATAATTTTAGATGGTGATTGGATATGCAGTATTAGCAGCATGCCACAATTCCATTAATTCAATGTTGAGTTTAATATATACATGGTATAGGGAGAGCCATACTATTGAAAAATTCTACTCTCTTCCTTGGCAACTGAGAGCTTAGAACTCCTGATGGGTATGATAAATCCTAGGGCACATTCACAAGCACCCACACTTATGCTCCTGAATAATCTCAGTAAATTATTTGAGTAATTGCAGTTGGTTTAGTGGTTTAAACTGGTTTAGTATTCCTCCCTTCTTTTCTAAAATTGCAGAAGAGACAATTTGTGTGCTCTTTGCTAGCTGCAACTTTCCACTGCAGAAACACTAAACTTCAGGTTAGCTTGCCTATAAATACCTCCTTTTTAAAAAATACCATAACATAGGAGGATGTCTGCACGACATGTCTATCAATGCTGCCACATACCTGTGCACATTGCACTAAGATTTTAGTAATTTTTAGATTCATAGTACAAATTTTACCTGCAGAGACAAGAGAGTAATTGTCAGAACTGCTTGAAATGCAGCAACACAGCTTCTACTAGGAAGAATTAATATAATACAGTAGAATTATTTGCACTAAGAATTCCTTTAAACCCATAGTAACCTTCTGATGGAAACATTTGAAATTTACTGTTAGTGCATTTCTGTAGACACAAGGCTTCAAACAGGCATCACAAACTCAGTGTAGTTTCTTCTGTAATTAAAAATATTTTCATTTAATAGCTAAATATTTTTGTTCTTGTTCCAAGAACACACCACTGCAATCCAGTGTTTAAGCCAAATGTTTTCTTTTAGCTTTCCTCAAATCTTTAGCAGCCAAGATTCACATGACTTCAGTGGATTCTACTCAAGCTTTCCATTATAAATCAAAAAGCTTTCTTATAAATGTAGTAAAGAAGAAAAGTTGTGCCCCACAGCAAATATCAAGTCCTCTCCTGCTGGAAAACTTTACCATTTGTACAAGAAATAAGCATCCTTCAGCCAGCACCTTACTGAGATAATTCAGGTTCATTAAGGTGTTTCCATAAACTTCAGTAGACCAAAGTATACTGGAAGAGCTCTGGGATTTACCTCATACTGAGGTAAATATGGTGATAATATTCTAAAGTGAAATCACAATGTAGCATGTTTATCTTAACCAAGAGTACAATTTTGCTTACGTTGGGAACATCACAGAGAACTGCAAATGAGATACACTGTGGAAAAAACTAGATTAAAACACAAAGTAGGTAACCTGACGATTTCCTAACACAGCAACAACAGAAATCTGGTCTGCAAATATAATTCTATCAGCTGCAATATTAGAGTCTGGTTTTGGAAGACACAACATGCTACAGTCTGGATCATAGTGAATTTAAACAGGGAAAGGAAAGGAAATCTTCCTAATCCTCAGTTTTGCTTTATTATATCATTTGATAAAATTAGATCATCTGTATCAACTGCTGCCTTCCATGTGCTCCCAAATGAGCAGAAGTACTACTAGTCTGTCTTTTTTGTGTTTTGACTTTTTTAATAATGGGAACTGAGGTCAAAATTACTTTTAAAATTTAAAAGTTTTTGGTGGAGTCATAGGAATAACATCCAGTGCGAGGAAAAAAGGAGAAAATAGCTGTATCAGATTGAAGGTTTCTTTCTCCCCACCAAAAAAAAAAAATAGATTAAAAATGTATTTTATCATCCAAGTACAAGTCAAAAAGTACACGTCAGAAATACTCGTTAGCATGAATTTGCTTTTGGTTACTGTTTTGTAATC
This sequence comes from Geospiza fortis, assembly GCF_000277835.1. Classification (NCBI taxonomy): domain Eukaryota; kingdom Metazoa; phylum Chordata; class Aves; order Passeriformes; family Thraupidae; genus Geospiza; species Geospiza fortis. Next base: position 14,068,968 of record NW_005054304.1, read on the forward strand.
CAAATAACTTGAAAATACAATTCTCCTTAATACTGTTTAGCTATATAGCAAAGAAATGGATTTGAAAACTTCGTGAGGGAGTGGCAGGTGGCTAAATAAATACATAGAAATCCCAGTGTTTTGTCATATAACAAACTATAACAGCACTTAAAAGTTTTGGATAGATTCCCTTATATTATGGGTTCAGGGTGTAGCTGTGTGGAAAATTGTAAATGTTGCCTTTTGGTATTTACTTTACAACCCTTTGTAATCTTCAGCTGTATTTATAGCTTCATGTGGGAAGGAATCAAAATTAAAGAGGCCAGCTTGAGCATCCTTTGTAATCAAATGCTTTTCTCATTTCTCTTCAAAATAAATGTGCAGCCTGCACATTTGGCTGCCTGAGGAGACCACCCGAAGAGTTTACAAGCCGTGCAGAGAAATAATTCTGTGGAAAAGCACAAGTTGCAGGAACACACAGAGAGGAGTCGTGGATAAACCAGCCGATGTTTTGAGGGGAGAACGAATAACTCGGCCTTGAGTTGGAGGGTTTAACTAGCGATAAGAAGGAGTGGCTGAGGCTCTCATTCCTGAGGCGCTGCGATCGCCACTCACTCTCTTTCAGCGGCGCAGGCCGTGCCCCGGGCAGGGCCGGGCGGGGCTGCGGCCCCGGCGGTGCTTCGGGCAGGGCCGGGCCGGGCCGG
>NW_005054304.1:14069948-14087435 GCF_000277835.1 Geospiza fortis
TGCCCCCTGTGAGCCGCTGCCCGAGCCAGGCACCGACCCCAAGGAGTTGTGCGTATTCTGGGCTGGAGAGACGGCAGGAAAGGCCGTCCGAGGGGAAGTCACTCCTGTGAGGGCATGGCTGTTGCAAGGGGATGAATCCAGTGCGAATGGCAGCGCAACTGTGCCAGCTGGCCACAGCCAGTGATGAGCACTCAGGGAAATAAGGGCACCAAAATGCAGAGCCCAAGGCCGAGGGTGAAAATTTGGCCAGGAGTTACCTGAGAATTGCTTCTGTTGTTAAAAAAAGGCAATTTGAGAACTGCTTTTAGGTCTCGACTTTGCCCTGTTGTTTTCTCAATGCTCAAGGCAAGCTTTATAAAGAGAATTGCTTTTTTTGGACTAACTGTACTTCTTGGCAAAAACAGCTAAGCTTTGGGGCAAACAAAACCTTCAGGCTTGTGCAGCTGTGGAAAGGTGTCATGGGTACATAAATTACAGGATCTCCTGTCCGTGCTGCCAAACACCCTTGGTCTAGGACTTGAAAACCGTTGCTACAGAGGGAATATCCCTGGGGAACAAACTGGGGGAGTTCTAGGTATGCAGGAGATTTACTGAGAGAGGTTTTGGCTCTGGACTATCAGTGTAGCGAAAACACGGTAACTGAAACAAAAGTAGAACTGCTAATACAAAAATTTATCTCCCTTAGCAGCTTTGGGAACATCCTACAGCTGTAGTTGGAAGAGCAGCAGTGTATGCTGTGAAGAGCAGCAGTGTATACTGTGAAGGAAGCAGAATAGGAACATTTTCCAAAATTCCAAGTAATAGAGTTTGCCTTTTTGCCAGCTGGCGTAGGTCCAGGTGATCAGATCACAGCTACTTTTCATTTAAATTTTGTTCCTTTATGTTTGGACTGAAATGTCCATTTTGCATTGTGCTTCCCCCATTGCTGAAGCCTTCTCATCTGCTTTATTTCTAAACAGAACACAGGATCAGAAAATATTTCATGGATGATGGAGCCTAGTTCCTTCCCTGCAGCAGTTAAACAGGTTGCACCACCCCCATTTGTAAATTTACCAAGCTTTCATCTTAAAACAGGTTTGGGGTTTTTGCCCCCGTACTCCTATATGGAAGCTGTTGCAGCACTGTATGTCCCCAACAACTGGAAACTTTTTGAATCTCTGTGATGAATTTTCATAACAATTTTCTCAGATGGTTTCATGCTGTGGCGAAGTTCTACTTCAAGTATCTTTCCTTTTAGTGTTTCTCTTACCCTCCTTTATACCCAGTATAACTGAAGAGAAATAATAAACAAACATTTTCACAGTTTTTAATTAATTAGCCTCAATAATGTAATGAAATGAAGGTAACAAGCTAAATGAAATAAGGTAATAAACTAAATAAGATAAATCCTTTATAGGGGAGGATTTCATAGCTTAATCTCCCTCGTAGTATGTAATTTTGCTGCAACAGATGTATATACTAGGTTTTTTACCTTATTATCTCTTCTAAACTATGAACTATCATCTGGTAATAGAAAATTCCTGTTATTAATTCCAAGTCTGCAGCCGTGCACTTTGTACACTCTAACCTCATCCCCTTTCAGTAACTGGAGTTCAATGACCTGTATGATATTCCAAGCCTTTTCTAGTTTGACACTGCCTCCAGACTTTGTCATCAGAAAATGTCATAAGCACATGCTTACGCTGTACCAAAATTAGTCATGATACTATCTGCTATTTTTAGTCTCCAAGCTAATCCTAGAAAATTCTGCTGGTAATTTTACTCCAAACATACACTTTCCCTTTCAATGCAATAGATTGTATTGAAATCAATTTGTATTTGTGAGGGCAGTAGAGTCACTCCAACACCAAGGAATTTGTGGTTTTCTTTGTAATTTTGATCTGATTTCAGTTAATTTCATTCCTCTAAATTATTATTTTCTCTCACAGTGAAGCCTTCCTCTTGCTGTGGGCTAATTTTTGATGGGCTAATGTATAAATGGTTTAATAAGGTAAACTGGAAAAAAGGAAATTTGTTTTTATCTGGTAGAAGGCCAGTGGGTAGATCTCTCATAGGCTATTTGATGTAAAAGGATTTTTTATCTTTCACTGTTTCAAATTTCCATTTACATGGATGCGTTAATTGTTCTTTCCCATGCTGTGTGTTTGTAAACCTTTCATAATTTTAAAGTAATCTTAATAGGGTTGTAGTTTAATTAGTTACTTCCTTTCCTCTTCCGTACTCCATTTGCTCATCTTTAGTAATATGACGCAATACTTGCCTCATTCACTTAGCTAACCCTCTGCTGTTGAGTTCACCATTTCAGGCAAAGGAACAGATTTTTAGAAAATTTTGTCATTACAAAAATAAGCTTTGTAAGGAGCAATGTGCTATTAGGAGCAGGACTGGGGTTCCTGAAGCAACAACTATACAGAACTCACTTAGCTGTGTGCCAAATCTTCAGCAAATTCGCAGGGGTTGTATCTAAACTGGGAAATAGAAGGAGGAGCCTCCTGTAACTGTATCTCACTTAAGTTAATTGCTGAAATGCCTGGTTTTACTAGTCTTTGTTACTGGAATTCACTGTGATTTACCATAACAATGACTAATCAGTTTGGTCTTCACTATCATATGCTATGTTCTTAAAAAGTAATACTTTTTTCAGTTGTTTATATTATCTTAACCTTCTCAAATATATTTCATAATTAACATGTGATTTTTTTTCCTGTATCTACACCAAAACAGGAAAGATGTGCAGTGTTCTGACTGGCCAGCATTCTGGAGAATCCTGTTGGAATTTCCAAGGAGCACAAGTGAAAATGAAGCTTAGGGTATTCTCATCAGCTGTAGTACATATGGTGCAAATCTTACTCCATAGCAGATATTTAAAATTAAATTTTTGTGTTGACAGACCACTGCAGAGCCCAGACATCTGAAACTGCCATCCTTATATCTTTTAATGTGAACAGTAAAACTTTTCATTTAGATTCTTACAACATATATCTCAAAATTATATAAACATGTTATTCTAGGATAAAACAATAATTTCATTGTTTGTCTTACACTGTAAAAAAGGAATGAAAAATGATAATTGCAAAATTTTCAAGAAGGAATCTGAACTTCTACTCCTTGCATAGATAACTGTATTTTTCTTTGAGATACCTACTGTAAATGATTCCACTTGGCATTCCCAGTGATAACTCCAGAGAAATCTGATTTTTGGTTAGTAAAGAAAGCATATCAAGTTAGAATTTCTAAAAATCATACATTTAAATTTTGACCACTATCTGGTAATATGGAAGGCCTTAATATTTTCTACTAGGTTCTGACTCTCTCACATATTTGTCTGTCTTACTCTGTTAACAGTATTGGTACAAAGCCTTAACCACAAATCTGGAGCTGTCTCTCCTGAAGCCAGAGAATATGAAAAGGAAGCTTTCCTGGTCTGATGCCTGCCTTTCTCAACAGTGGTATTCAAGGAGATGCAGTAGCTTATTTTACATCTTTGAACACATGTCTCCTGATGGTTGGTTTCTTCGGTTAATGTCCTGAAATGTAAATAGGAGGTCAGTGTGTACAGTGTCTGCTATTTCAGGGACATAGCTATTAAGATAGAAGAAGGCCTCTGTTTTGCTAGGCACCAGACAAATGGATCAAAAGGGCCCAAAGCCTGTGAGTTTCCTCATTGCCAAAGAATGCAGTTTGCTTCAAAGTCTCATTTTAAATCACAGTGAATCAAGGGCTTCAAATATGAGCTCTGAAGCGAGAGATTACAGATTCTGAAGAGAGGACTGGCTTGTACAGATATATCATGCCAGTTGCTATAAATGTTAGGTCTACAAAAGAGCCCTTCAAGCCAGTGGCCCGAAAATTATAATCTTAGATGGAAAGGGTGAGGCTGAAGTGGGGAGTAGAGGACATTATCCTAATCTGCCAACTGTATAGACTCTGAGCAGTGTGGATTGTGGGAGGAGGGTGTGAGTTACATTGTATGGAGACTGTTGATCTCAATTTTTACTTCAGTCAGAAGATACATCACCGTGTCATCTTGGTACAAGATGCTTGCTCTTTTTGTTCCTTGTGCTATGATTCTTATGTGGTGTGAGGCCATAAAAAACCACCTGCTGGAGCTCAGCTACATTTTTTCAGAGTAAATAACCTGAAAAGCTTGCACTGTTTAAAGTGTAGGGGAAAGTCTGTGAGAAGTTGTGTTCTACATGTCGAACAGATTATTCTTCTTTACGAAAGATTTGTCAGCAAACCTTGTGGTTTGAGCCCTCTCATGTCTGTAAAAAGCAATGACTGGCTTTATAGTTTGGTTTAATGCAAAGTTCAGGTTCTACACTTCCCTGATATATACTGACTTGTTTAAAGACAGGTGTCTAAGTTGCTTATCTTTGCTTTTTCCTTTCTTCTCTTCTGTTTTTGACATGTTAACCCATACCTCAGTAGTTATAACTTTGGGAAATTTCCCAAGAAACCTAAAAAATTATCTGACAAGAATGTGTTTTCTGAGCTAAAAAAGATGCATTAAACTGTACTTCTATGCTTTCAAATTATACAGGAAGATTATGAAGGTCATACTCAGATTTCAGATCTGAATAAAATTTTATAGGCTGCTGTGTAAATATACACAGAGTAGTTCTTATGTGGTTTCTTGTAATAGTTGCTCTAGGCTTTCATCTGGTGCAATTTTCACTGAGTGCCATAATGACAGGTTCCACAAAGGCCCCCTCATTCATTTTTAGCTCTACCAATTCGAAAAAGAAAAAAAAAATCAGGACAGAACGTCCAGTATGTAAACCAGACTGAGAAACAAGAACTTCTGCTGGTAAATCCTGTCTCCCCACAATGGGGACTGATCAGTCTAACTCTATTGAAAAGCTGCATGTGTAGACAAATATTTAGAATGCAGTGGAATTGAGATGGTTACCAGCACATTAGGCAAGGTGAACGTTGAGTAACAGCAAGAAATCAATTAATTTTATGGGACAGGTCAGTTTAACCAGATCAAAGGGACTAAGCACAAAGGCTAAGGATCAAATGGAGCCTGCCCCACAGTAGGTAGCTGGCTTTGAAATCATGTTCTGGATGAAGTCAAGTAAGAACTTTACAGAGCTAAGCAACTAAAATCAATGTGAGTTAAAACTAAGTCGGATGAGTTTGCTGGGAAGATGCTATTCTTAAATAAAAGAATTTTAATAAAGCAGTAAAAATGCTCTAGAGGATAAGGAAAAGCTTATTAAGCAAAATTAGAATGATTCGGTTAGAATGCACTTCATCTCTGTCCAAGCTATATTTTTTATTTTTGGTTAGTTGGAGGAGATTGAAAACATTAACAGTAGCATAAACAAGAAACGTGTATTTCCTGTCACAATCCTTTCCCCTGATCATTGTGGGTTACCTTTCTATGACAAAATTCTTCAAATCTTCACCCTCACTAACTAAAAAAAAAAAAGGAAAAAAAAGGAAAAAAAAAGAAAAAAAACGTTAGTTGAAATGTGCATTAACAATTCTGTGGCAATACCCTACCTTGTTCTAGGAAGATCACTCTGCTCTACTAGCCAGTTCCTACAGAGAAAGATTTTAAAGCTGCCTTATCTCAAGGTGTAATTATTCAGGTAAGTTATTGAAATTAAAACTCTACATAGAAGCCTTTGGCTCAGAACCTAACCAACTAATCATGCTTCTGCCACTCTGTACAGTAGATTGAATTTAGGTAGCACTCTGTTAACTGCCAATTGAGATATCTAGGTGATATTTACATGTGGCAAGCTAAACCTTGGTGTAGCCATTTTTCCTAGTCAAAACACCTGTGGTATTTAATCATCAGTGAATGTGTAAACGCTGGAAGTGTTGAGATGATGTTTATGGACAGTGATGTTTGTCTCTAAAATTAGCTCAGGAAGAACCATTTTCTTGAAAGATGATTGATTCTGTATATGAATGCTTGTATTTCGAGTAATATTGATCATCTGCTTTTATTTAGAGACTAACAAGATGGGAGGCTTTGTATAAAGGAAAATTTGGATAGGAATACAGATATGATTCTGCAAAAGGTACACCTTGCTTTACAAATTCAAAACTTTCTTTGTTTTATACTTATTTAACTTCTTCCACTTTGCTTCCTATTCAAATATTCCCCCTATTCAAATGGTCTCTTTTTTTTCCAAATTACTGTGAGGTTTATTTTTCCTTCTCCTGTAACATCTTGAAAAATTGTTCTGCAGCACAGTTTTGTAGAGAACAAAAGCACACTGCTGAAACGTTCTTTTTCCTGCATGACTGTATTTTATATCATTAAAGCCAACTCTGGGCAATAATGTTAATATGACAAATTATTCACCACAATAAATAAATCTCATAAGATTTCTTTAATTACTATTAGGCATTCTGTTGAACATTACCAGAGTCCTTTGTGGGAATTAGCTTGCAAGTGAATACATATTAAACCGTGGATTTCAAAGGCCATATACAGACATAACCTTTATAAAGATTTAGAAATGTTGAACAAACTGCAGGCTCACCTGTCATGACCAAATGAAACACAATGTAACACAGGAGTTCCTGCTGCCACAAACCAGGTCAGTCTGTCCCTTGGACACTTACCAGATTATCTATTTGCTCACTGTCCACTGCCACTGGGCCTGGAATGTGTTGAGCTTCTGGAGTCTGAAGAGAGTCCAGGTGCTTCATTTGGGTTTTTATTGTGGGGTACAAACTTTAGTGCTCCCTTCTGAAACTGAACATACAGTTCAGCGATCTGACTCCCATGCCTATTGTTGGCTCTTCAGGCTTTTTTAATTGTTGTTTAAGTGCACTTTCAAGAAGAATTTGACATTTGGGGCTATGTTTCAGTTCTTTGAGCACACATAGATATGAAGGAAAAGACTTGGTGAGCTGCAAAAGAACTAAAATATGAATTCTATTAACAAGGTAGCAGATTTACTGGTTAAAAATCAGTATCTAAATGCAATTCACTTTTAAATTTCAAATTATTAGAAGTCTGTCTGTTCAATGTGACTGGACTTCCTGCAATTTCTCTACCTGCTTTGGGTGAAAATGCCCATGTAGGTTAGCTCTTAATATTCTTTAAGTTCTCAGCCCTTCTTCCAAAACACTTCTTTATCTTAGTTATCACCTTAGGCAACCAGGTAATTTGTAGCTTAAATACCCCATCTTTTTCTCCTGCTGCAGACCAGAAAGGGTGCCCTGTAAAACAAGTATCTCCTTGTATAAAAGATAATACTCAAAATGTTACAAATCTTAGGCGAACTTCCCTTGAAATTCTGCTTCCAAATGCAGGTATGAAAATGGCTTATGGGCTTGCAATCAATGTTTTAAGTTTGAGATAACACAATTCATAATCAGGTTACTCTAATCCTTATAACAGGTACATGAGTACAAATGTTTTCCACATAGACACAGAATATTCAGTATATTCATAACAATTGTTAACAGTCATCCAGCTTATCTGATTGGATTCTATATCAAATGAACCATTTTATATTGGGAGGAAGCTTGATATGATTAGAACTGTTTAGGGCAGAAAGATATTACAAGAAAGAAAGATTCATGATAGGGACACATGATTACAGTGCTCATAAAGTAATAATTCATTTTTACTGAGATGTTTTACAGATAGAAATTTCAGAATCACTTTCCTGAAGGTGTATATCTTCTCTCCTAGTTTTTTGCCTCCTTTTCTTTCTTTTCTTCATATGATAATGAAAGGACTTCTTTTTATTCTTCTCCTGCTCCAGTATATCCTGAATGCCTCCAAGGCATCATTCTTGGTATTAGATTTTTTTTTTTCAGGATTTCTTCCCTCAGTTCAAAATTTAAGCTTTTCTGAATAGCCAGGTACTAGCCTGGAACCATTAGCTGGTGTTGATGAATAAAATGTCAGATTCTGGATGCAAGCCCATCTGGTCTACTTGTTGAAGTGTTTGCCCAAGATATTTCAGTCTTTTTCAGAATAATCCCTGATCTTGTTCCATGGGTGTCCCTTGACATCTCATTTAGCTCTACAGTTAGGGAATACTCGTGACTCAAAAGATTACTCCAATGAGTTTTTAAAGGTAAAAAAGTTTGAAAGGTCTCTGTTTCAAATACCTTTATAAAAGTATTTATCCATTTTTTACATTGTCTATAGTCACAAGAGAGAATTTTTAAGAAGTTAGAGAGGAGTCAAGGTCACCAGACAGATGGGTCTACCCAAAACTGACTGTGCCTATGGAAAAGAACAGTTAAACTGTCAGCTCTTTTTTTGTTGCTTTTCTTCTATTTCAATTTTTCAGGTCAGCATAGCAAATAGCATTGTTCTTGGACATCAAAAGGAATAAAAGGAAATAAATTATTACTGTAGCATTTAGAGAGTCATCTCCTGTTAGCTACTGGGCTGAAAGCCTCTTTAAAAGGGCTAAAACCTTCAGCTCCTTTTGATTTGATTAAGTGCACTAATCATCTGTTCAGCTTGAGTCAGTGTGAGATCCAAGTACCAGCACTTCACAAGCTGTTCCCTGTGTCACTCTGACCACAAAACCACAGTAAAGTCAGGCTGAGACCAGCACCTGCCCAAGGCACCAAGGTGAGAAAGTGCTCCTTGGAACTAAGTCAGCTCTTAGTTAACAAACCAGCCAACTGATTGCTGCTGCTGCCACCTTCAACCTGAAGAGGGGACACAGGAAGTGACCAGCTCTAGGGTCAAGGTGTCACCAAGACAACGTGCAGCAGCTCTGCTCTAAACTCTGGTTGGTTTTGTATCTCACTGGGGATTGAAGCAGTTCTTCTGGGAAAAAATGAATTCTAAGTTCCTTAGACATGACTCAAAGAAAGTATTTCAGTTGAAGTTGCTTCAGAGTTGCACATCTGACAAATAATTCAATATTTTTTGCTTTTAGGAAAATGTCTGTAGTTTAATTAAATATTTTAGATTAGAGAAGGGTTTTCCATGCTCTTGAGTTGCTGTATTTAAGCATCTTTTTGACTGAATTAGAAATGTGTTTTGAGTCTCTGGTAATTTGGCCTTTAGGTGTTCTCTCCTAAAATACATTTCATAATTCTGTACTAGTAAATGCCACCATGGTAGAATAACTTTGTTGAATGTATATGACATAGTGATATTTTGGGTGTATAAGGAGTCTTTGGTTTCAAAGCATTTTCCTCAAATTAAGCAGCTACAGTAAAAAGAATGATTATTCATATGTTACAGAAGGAAAAATTGAAACACAGAATGACAAGCCAAAAAACTTATTTAAAAATTAGTCATGTAATAATTTTGCATATCTATTTAAAGCATTAATTTTTCAAGGATGTTGGCATCTGCATGGCTTCAGTAGTTCTGTGTAGTCCACCAAAACTTATTTCAACAAGTCTGATACTGAATAACAAGTACTGAGTAGTGGAAGTATAATGTATAAATTACTTTTTTCCCTCTCAGTACACATTTCATGCTCCTAGTCCTCTTTTCTAACAAGCAGACTATTCTTTTCTGGAAAACTTCAGTGTTTCACTTTTTCAGTGGTGATTCATACAAAGCTACATTTCAAAGTTAATGGTTCTGCAGCAACTCTCCAATCTGTCTTACAGTATCCACCAGCACAACACTTTTAACACTTTTCTACAGAATGGTTTTCCCATCTTTTCAAGTTGTTGTGGGCAACATTCTACTTAAAAATTATCTTGTAACTTGCTAACTCCATTTAAAAAAAAAAGTAGAAATTTAAATTACATGTATTTTTTCTCAAAACTGCTAAAGCCAACGAAAGCAACCTTTCTGAAAATTTCTTTAGAGCAAATAATTCCTGGGGTAAATATCAGTTGGATTCTCAACATATGCCACAGTTGCATTGGCAATTAGATAGTGTGGCTCCTACAGCTCTTTCCAACAGGTGGGTGTTCATATGATACAGTCCTCTAGTCAGCAGTCCAAATGTTTTTTCAAGATGAGATATTTGTTTTTTGTCCTAAACATGTTATTCTTAGAAGGTGGATTTGCATGTTGAGAACAATAAATTATTGAAAAGAACTCTAATAGTTCACTTCCCATTTGTAACAAATAAAAAAATTCTGAAATTGTACTACAGATACTTCTGAGAAAGGGGTCTTCCTCATTAAAGAAAATTTGTTTGAATTTTAATGACAAAAACGATCTTTTAGTTAAATGATGTATGAAGCGAGTAGCAAACAAAGTGGTAGAATACTTCTAAGCTGGTGAGAAAGCAATTTAATAATAGAGAGACATTAGAAATTACTTTGCAAATATTTATATACAATACGTTTACTGAAATTGAAAACCACTGCTCTTGGAAGGAACTTCCTTTTCAACAGTTGTGATTTGGCAAAAATAGCCCTGGGGACATTGTGTCCTGACATTGTTGACAGGCATGAAAATCTTCTGTATATTTTCATTCCTAAGAAAACAAACTGATAGCTCACATTCACTTTCATTCTCAGCTTGAGTCTCCTACGAGGATCATAGCTAAAAAGTCCTGTTCCTTCTTTGTCTTTAGGATAAGAACTGCCACATGTAATTTCTTCATCTTTTGCTCATCTGACAGGAGCTTTAACTGCTCATTCCTCTCCTTGTTTTCTTCCCTAAGCAACTTCTGATCTTCCTGCCTGATAACCTTCTTCTGTTCCACTTCTACTTCGGAGATGCCACCAGGTTTAGCTTATTTATAGTTTTGCCACAGACTTTTTTACCCCCACCTAATGTCATGTGCAGAGATGTGGAAAAAGAAAGGAAGTAGTTTTCTTCCAATGTTGAACAAAGGCTTTAATAGGAATGGGGAGAGAAAACACCTTCAAAGTTATACTGTCTTTAGTTCTGCTTCACTAGAGGTCCTTCTGTCTAGTGTTTATCAGTTTTACTCCTGCTTAAATAAACAATACACCTGTCCTTCTTGTATCTGACAAAGACAGGGTGACTATATAGTACCTAAATTCAAAATAGACCAAGTCATATGGAAAAAAGACATCTGTCATACAGACAAATATTTTTGAAGCTTTGAACACTGGAATTAGGATTTTTGGGGTGTTAATTACCTAAATACACAGAGGAGCACACAGCAAAGTATTCAGATTTCTAAATGTATGTCTAGTTCCCAATCAAATTCAATAGCACTTGTGAGTGTCGGCAGTGACACAGGGCTACCTAAAATCCTTGTGTGCCTGCAGCACACACGGAGAGTCACTTTTCTTCAGAATTGTACTACTTAGCTGTCTTGTAAAGTTAATTCTTTATCTTGTTAGTGACAAAGAACAGAACAAAATAAACCCCAAGTAAGAACATCACTCAGCAGAAAGCCTGCATTATTTCTTATTCATTGAATGACCTCTAGTGGTCATTCATCACTGCTTTTACAGCAGTCAAAATGCTAGCTCGGAACATGAGAAGCATTTTTTTGTGAAATATAGAGTATGAGAATCAATTATTTTCAAAACTGTGCATTATGAAATTTTTGTCTACCTCTGGCACTGATAAAATTATATTTTATTTCATTTTATATAGTGAGCCCTGGGAACTCTGTAGGAGTTTTAAGCCAGAGTTCTAGCACCTGCATTGCCCCTCGCTGTTTTTGCTAGCCAGTGTCTCCCTCAATCTTTGAAATCTCCCTCAGCTACTTTGAAGTTTGTCAGAAACACCCTTCTGTCATCCAACACAGCCTTGAGTGTATTCTGTTACCTCAATAACCACTGCTCAGCTTCTCACAACATCACTGTATTACCTGAAAAGGGCCACCAAGCATCACCTCTCACAGCTGGCCAAAGCAGACCGCTTCATTCTGAACACAGATGGCACACGGAGAGAGCTTATCTGTCTGAAAAGCAAACTCAGCAGATCTAATACTTGCAATATAATTGGGAAGAGAGCTCTAATCCTCAGTATTGTGGGACATGAAAAGAAGTCTGAGTTAAACATTCAGCAATATGTCAGAAAACAAACGGTATTCTCATCACTCAGGGGTTTTATCAGCATTTCTGCTGATCTTTCTGTGGCTTCTTTAAACAGTTGGGCCAGATTGTTCTGCTGGACATGCATATCAGTGCAGATATTAAAGAATTTATTAAAAGCTTTTGCGAAAGACAGAAAATAGTTTCTGAGAAATAACTCTATTCCTATCTTTCTCAACTATGGATGTTATACAGAACTCCTCATATTTTTTATTTAAATGAGCATATCATATCTGCAACACAAGCTGAGTTAAAGTATCCACATGATAATTTTGTTAATTTCAGGCAGCTTTTGATAGTCATCTTTTCCACTACACAAACCTGGTAACAGTAAGAATAAAACCTCCAATAGAAGATCAATGAATAAGGAATTTATGGTTAAAAGCCTTTAGAGATTGTTTCATAGCCCTACTTCCAGTATTGAGAGATACTTGAGAGGAACTTGAACAAAATGTTTTATCTGTTTAAAAGGCATTCTGAAATTCTTGCTTGCTAGAAGAATAGTATCAAAAGAAGAATGGTTTATGTGAGAAATAAAGTTTGGAAACTATGCTGACAGAACAGTGATGAGCCTTTTCTATGTAGACAGTATAATCTACATTGAAGATGGGGTTTTTTCACAATAAAAGAAAAAAGAAGCAAAACTGTGAACAGCCTGTATGACTGTCTGAGTTTTAGTGCTCTGGATATTTTGCAAGGAAAAAACCAAAAGAACAGATCTGTAGATGAGCATGAGATGTCATCACAATTTGATCAGAATGCTTACCAGAGGAGCAATTCCAGTATTAAAGGAATTTCTTCCCTAATTTCTCATTCATTTTATTGTAAGTGACAACAGTAGGTGGATTCTGGAGAATGCTTTATTAATATTTTTTTCTTCCTAGAAATAAGAGGATATGCATCTTAAAGGTTAATATTTATAGGTAAGGCATTTCTGGGCTCGTATAACAAGTCATGTACAAGTAGATGGTCAGTCTTTAATCATTAAACCAAAGTATTAGAGGATACTTTGTCTCTAGTCTGTAGTCAAGTCTAATTCAGACATTCTTCTTATGTTAGAATTGATGTCTAGAAGCTACTCAAAATATTTTTTCTGATACCCAATATTTTTTAACATCTAAAACTTGATTTATCTCTGTTGAAACAGCTTGATTTATCTCTGTTGTTTGGTGAAACACTGTAGTAAAAAGTATCAGACAAAATAATTTTTTAGTATTGTAATTAAATTTTTTTCTCTGAAATGCTGATTTTTCCACTGAAAATTTGCACATTTCTTTGGAATATAACCTAAGAAGAAATCTTCTTGTCTTGTTCCTAATATGATCAGTTGCTCAGATTCTAGTGGAGATTGAAACTGTATGGTACCATGTGCCTCCTCAGTAATTTTAAATTGCACACATTGGAACTCTATGTTTCAGATTGATTGGTATTAGATAATTGGCTTTGCAAAAGCTAACTCCGCAGAAAATTATTTTCTATATAAGTGGCCCTATGTAGAATGGAAAGGATTTCCCTGAGTTGGTCTGGTCAGCGTGTCCATGTGTACAGTTTGCTCTGGGCTGAGAGTCCTTCTTCAGGGGTATTATGTACATACATGTACTTTTGCCTAAAACTTCATCTGTGCTCAAAGACTATTTTTTTCCCAACCTTCATATCAAAATCTGAAACAGTTTCTTTAACTAGTCCCTGTGCTGGCTATAAAGATTCTAGTATTTTGTTTTTAACAAATAACTTCATTTTAATGTAATTTCCCTCCTTGAAGCTAAGCCCAAAATCAGTGGATATTTTGGGTTTGTTGCTCCTGCTAGACATTAATCCAAATTTATTATTGTCATTTTACAGAGTAGCTCTTTGACAGAAGTTTTCAGCATCAAAATCAGCTCAAGGATACTAAATCCTGGTGGTTCTTTCAGAGGTTGAGTAGGTCTTCTTTTTGGGGGTTCAGACTAGCCAGAAATATAGCTTATGAACTTTTAGCTCAATTCTGCCTTCATTCTCTGAGCTGAATTTAAAATTTAGCAATAGCACAGCCTTAACTCCATATCCAGCCCTGTTACTCCACAGGGAGGGGTTGAAAGAGCACTGTCATGAGAAGAGTTTTTGAATTCAGATTGGGTGAAGATTAAGAAATAGCAGCAATTCATATTGACCTGAATTTCATTAAGGGCTCCCACAGAAATGTGCTTTTAAAGTTCAGAAACTTTTGCATATGATTTTGCATATCAAAATCAATCCAATCTTGAAAGATTTCAGGAAAGTGGAATTGGAACCTACCCCTTAACAGCCCTGCAGAACTTGCGCATTACCTTACAGAGAATTCATAGGTATTCATTCCCCAAATCTTTGTATAAATGAATATATATTTGCTTCCTATGTTTAAAGAAAGTTCTTTTCATCTCCCTCTTTAATAGTTTGAGGAGGTTAAGAAGTTAAAGACTTCTTAACGTCCTCAAAATGTGTGGGCAGCACTGGATGGACTTACATGTCAAACAATAAAATTACATTTACATTTCCACTGAAACAGCTTTGACAACAGCTGATGAGATGTGACCTATGCTTGTGACAATAGCCTCTGTAAAATATGTCAAAGTTGGTTATTGACTGATATATTGCATTAGGAGGAGCATTGCCAGCAGGTTGAGGGATGTGATCCTCTCCCTCTATTCAGCCCTGGTGAGGCACATCTGGAGTGCTGAGTCCAATTCTGGGCTCCTCAGCACAAGAGGGACATGGAGCTCCTGGAGCAGGTCCAGTGGAGAGCTATTAAGTTGATCAAAAGTCTGGAGCATCACTCTTAAGAGGGGGAAAGGCTGAGGGAACTGGGCTTGTTCAGTCTCAGGAAGACTCAGAGAGGTCTTCATCAGTGTCTGTAAGAATCTGGAGGGAGGGTGCAAAGATGATGGATCCAGGCTCTTCTCAGTGGTGTCAAGCAATAGGACACAAGGCAACAGGCAGAAACTGATTCACAACAAGTTCCACTTGAATATGAGCAACTTGGTTCCTGAAAGGAGTCCCTGCCCATGGCAGGGGGCTTGGAAGTAGATGATCTTTAAGGTCCCTTCCAACCCAAGCCATTCTGTGATTCTGATTCTATGAGGAAGAACTTCTTTATTGTGCAGGTGAACCCTTAACAGATGGAACAGGGAGGCTGGGGGGTCTCCTTCACTGGAGATACTCGAGAACCATCTAGATGCATTCATGTGCCATGTGCTCCCTGCTTGAGCAGGGAGGTTGGACCAGACGACCCCACCAGTGTTCCCTTCCAGACTTACCAGTTTTGTGATATACCTCATCCAAGTGTGCCTTTACTATAATATTTTACTATACTATATATGCATATGTAAGTATACATTATTTTAGAATGTTAGTGTAATCATAAAAGGTGATTTGTTTTAAGAATTGCTGTTCAGAAATGGGTTTTTTTATTAGCTCTTAAGATTATGTCATCTGTCTGACCACTAGTGATCACATTTGCAGACATACTTCACATTCCACTTGTATATGGTTCATTCATCAGGGTTTCTTCAGCAGTTTCTGGAAGGAATCATGCAGCTCCCTACCTTCAGTCTGTTTGGGCAGTATTGTGTATACATGCTGATCAACACAATTGCATTTTCTTCTCTTGTGGTTTTTCAAACTGTAAATACCATTGCCTAAAAGTTCACCAGTGCTCAACACCTTGTTTTTTCAACTTTCTAATCAGAACGCCACATTTCTTTAGAAAGTAGGTAGCAGAAAAGATCCTTTGGATGGGATGGGACTTCTTGCTGTCAAAGAGCTGCCAAAGGCTAAACTCCTATGCAGACTATTTTAAAAAAATCCAATGTTTTGCTCCCAGCCCATATGTATTACAGGGGAGCCAAATGGACCTGTAAGAAATCACTGCTGCATGGTTAAGTGGAGTGCCTTTGTTTTTGGATTTAATTTACAACTCTTGCGAACTACTGTTTTCCCACTATTGTATCTCAGAGTGCAGAATGAACAGTACCAACCTATATCAATACAATCAGAATAAAATAACAGCAGAATTTTAAAAATATTGTGACCACAAATAACACTGAGAATTACTCTTAAGCCATGTAAAACCATGTTGTGAAAGCACATGAACTGAGCACACCCTAGACATAACTGAACAGTCAGCAGGTGGAAGCTCTCAAGTCACTGTTCCACAGCAGTGTGCTGGTTCTCTTTCCATAACTGGGACAGCATTGCATGGGAGGTTTTGCCCTGGCTCTGTCACTGTTTGTCATGATCAGAATACAGCCGGGTACCATCTGTTGAACAGTTACTTGCAGGGCAACATGTGGTATAACATTCAAGTAAAGTCTAAATAAAAAACTGCAATTTTTGAATTTCTTAGTTACTTTGTATTAATTCCATCAGACCTTCAAATTGGCTGAGAGCATTTATATTTTTCTTGATTTCAGAGACATTATCTATTTTGTGTAAGGATTTTAATCAGAATATTAATACCTGCTTTTAAGCCAACACCTTCTTTTCCTTGTAAGGATGTCTTTCTGATATAGCAGGATTAAACATTGATCCACAAGAGAGCTTTATTTCCTGTTTAAACTGTCAGTGAACAAACATGCTCCAGATGTTGATTAGCCTAATGTTTTTACAGTAAATGCAACTCCTGTGATTACAGCACCATTTCCACCCATAACACTTAAGTGCTAAAGTACTTTCTTTCTTTAACTATTGTAAATGGACTTATATTTATACAGTAAATGCCACTCCTGTTAGCATGGCATCGGCTCCACCTTAAGATTAGCCCCTAACTGCTAAATCAGTTCCGTTCTGGAAATAAGAACTTCTGGTTCCAAATCAACAGTAAGAGACATTTCCCAGAGCGCTGCACGGGATGAGCTTTGTTTGTTGGAGAAATTTTTGTTAGGGAATAATGCGACAGCCACTTCGCACATTCCCCGACCCGAGCTCTTCCCAAGGAGCGCAGCAGCCTCTCTCTCCTGTATGCATGAAGTGGAGAAGGTGGGGAGGACACACTCAGGAGAGAACATCTCCGCTATCAGCCTCTCTCTCCTCTGTGCATGAAGTGGAGAAGGTGGGGAGGACACACTCAGCAGAGAACATCTCCGCTCTGCCGGCCGGGCGGAACGCTGTGCGCAGAGCGGGCGGGCAGCGCGCCATCAGTGAGGCTGGAAAAGACCCCTGGGATCACCGAGTCCAGCTGTGACCGAACACCTCCTTGTCACCCAGACCACGGCACCAAGTGCCACATCCAGTGTTTCCTTAAACACCTCCAGGGACGGTGACTCCATCCGCTCCCTGGGCAGCCCATTCTAGTGTCTCACCACCCTTTCTGTGAAGGAATTCCTCCCAGCGTCCAACCTACACCTCCTCCCCTGGCGCAGCTTCAGGCTGTCTCCTTTCGTCATAGCTTAGGGCTATGTCCTCTTGAATGAAGCGAACTGCGTTCTTGAGCGCAGGGCTGGGCCGCGGGGGGTCGCAGGGACATGGACATGGGCAGGGACAGGGAGAGACAGGTACGCGGACACCGCCGAGGGCAGCAGCAGAGGCGGTGGCGGA
>NW_005054304.1:14087835-14094896 GCF_000277835.1 Geospiza fortis
GGGCGGCTGCGGGGAAGGGCAGGAAGCCCCTGCGAAGAGCACCCGGCTCTGAAGGCTTCATCCCTGCCTCTTCCGCCGCAAGCCCTCGGCTTCCAGCTTTTTGGAAGAAGGAATACTTAAGAATGCGATGTACAATGTGGCCATTCATAAACCTGGGTTGGCCAGAGACTGGGGTTCTTTGTATAGCGGGTGTTATGTGGAAAACTGTCGAGACTGGGCTTAAAAAAACGTAACCAAAGCCTTCATTCTTGTTCATAAAGATGGGGGAAGATCGGTTTACAGCAAAGACCAAAATGCAGCTATTTAGAAGAGACATTGCAGGCCTTTGAGAACATTTGATGCCTCTGATGATGCAAGATAAGCGAAAAGAAATGGAAAAGAAAATATGATTTCTTTCAATCAATGCTGAGTTGAAACAGGCAAGACATAAGATCCAGAAAAAAATTGATATGAATGTACGAGTGTAAATCAGTCTTTGAAGTCTTGCTGTGAGTGCAGGCCACAGCTTTCTTGATAAAAGCAGCTGTTGCCTGAAAAACGGGGAAGTTGCTGTCGTAGTGCTGGGTAGATGTTGTGCCTGTCTAAGCCTCTTCCACCGTGTACAAGCTCAAACTTGTTCACCTAAGAGAGTAATCGGCAATTTACATTCTTTCAGTTTCCACTAGGAAAAAGCAAAATCATATGTTTAGAAGATAGTGAAATAGACGATGTCTGTGTGGGGTTAACAGAGTGTGTGCAAAAGTTACTCTGTATCATTTCCTTAGTCATAAGCAAAGCCAAGATAGCTTTGTCCAAATGGGGGCAATTCCCTAACGGACATTAAGTGTTTGCTGAGTTCAGCTGAGGTTGGCAACCCCCTCTATGCTACGTGGCAAGCAGAGGAAGTCTTCCACTTCTCCCTTTTTCTTCAGAGGACCTCAACTGAAATGCTCTCTATAGACCAATAAGCTTCACCAGGAACAAAAGTGCTGCTGATTCACATGCTCCACAGGCAAATGTTCTGGCACTTCTGGCTCTGCATCTGTTCAGCTGAGAGCGAAGGCAAAGCAGCTTACCCTGATGGACTTGGCAGCCCCTAGGAGAGTAGGCAGAGACCTGTCTTTCAGAATTTCTCTGTGCTTCCAGCATGATTCAAAATACACCTCTGCCTGTGGAAATGCCCTTGCCAAGCCCAGCTCTGAGCACAGCAAACAGTTACTCCCCATTTACAGGGCACAGCATAGCCACAGACACTGCTGTTAAGTGTGAAGAACATGGCTTGATGGGGAGACATGTGGCACACTTCCTTTAGAGTGGCTTGGATTCCTAACACGGCTGAGCTGTTGTGTCAGTTTGCAGGTGACTCCGAATGAGAACTTGCTCCAATTCTTGTTTCTGAGAGCGTATTCAGTAGAGTAATTTTGGCTTCATTTTTTATCCAGCCCCTCTGAGGCCAGGCAGTGAGCCCCCTCCAGCACTCGTCAATGACCTGTCTCTGCTTCTGGTCATACTGGTATGGCAGCAGGTGGCAAGCAAAGACACACTCCTTAATAATATCTTTAGCATGGAATTCCTTGTATCCACAGTGCTGGGGAAGATTCTAGGTGATTGCTGCTGCTGTGATCTTTCAAACTGTCCCAACTTTAGAGCACTTGGCAAAGGGGAGCTAGTCTGTGTCAGTGGCAGGAGAGCATGCATTTGGCAGCTTGGGTGGTGCTTTATGTAGAGGTGTTTAAGTGCCTTATTGTCACTGTGGCAGTCTGCTTTCTGGTGGGCTATTGTAAAGATCCAAGTAAGAATTCTTGTTGTAGATGGGAGAAAATGTAATGCTATAAGCTATGGCAGAATATGGATTGGGGAATTGTTATGTGTTTAAAAGAGTAAAAGGTATTATTGTTCAGATGTAGTTTCTGGGCTTGCCCTTCCTTCTCAAGCACAGTTGTCTGAATCAAAGCACAGATTTTCAAACCAGAATTTGAGAAAGTAGCTAATGGAAGGTATTCCTGACAGATCTTTTTAGTCCTGACATCTCATATAAATATGTAGATATAACCTCTGTGGTAGCTGAATTTTTGTGTTGGAACCATGTCTGTTTTCCTTGCTTGTGTTTGTATGTAGACAAAAAAGATGGGCACTGTTCCATGTGTTTGAGTTTCTGTTTGGCTATGGAGCAGAACACTTTGCAGGGAATAAAAAGAAAACTACCAATTGGTTATCAGTGCTGAATAATAAATGTAATAAAAATGTGTTGTTATCAGGGAGTCACTGGTTTACAAGAGCCACATGGTGAGCAAGTTAACGAAGACCTAAAGAACTTCTGTTAAGACTGGAAATGAGAAAGGCATTGAAAGTAAGACTGCAATTCAGAGAAGAGGCTGCTTGTGTTGCTTTTGCTAACTTATGGGGGTTCTTAGCTTGGGGACCCAATACTGTCATCTTAGAGCAGAAGGATATGGAATTACAGTCACAGTGTCTTCAGTGTATGTGCTTTATATGGAAACCATGTCTGTTTTCTGTTCCTTCCAGCTCCAAGCCATCCCAAGTTTATGATGCAGCTTGGGGAATCTCAGCTTGCCATGGAAAGGTTTACTTCCTTCCCTGGAAGGGAGTAAATTGCTTTGTGAAAACTTAAAATTTGATATTGATAGTAGAAGTACAATCTTTTATTGTTGCTTGGAAGTAATGAAGAATAAATTCAGCTTATGCCAGTGTATATGCCATTTGTCTGTTAACCGTAAAACAATTAAGATATAATCTCTTCTTTTGGCTGTCTTTTGATCTTGGCATTGCAACTTGGGTTTGCTTTCTGTCATCTGGTTGCCTGTCTGTGTTCTTGCATCAAAGGTGTTTGGCACTGATAGTCTGATTTGGTTTTGGCAATAAAAAAATTATAGCTGTAACTGGGCAAAACATCAAGAATAATAAAAAAAAAAAGTCATCTCAGGAAGTCTGTACATAGAAAAGTTGACAGAGTTAGTATTTCCTTTTGACCCCCATCATTTTTCTTTCTTTCTTTTGTTCCTATGGTTCCAAGGTGTCTGTAATCATTAATTTCCTTGATCAACTACCTGCAAAGATAAAATTTACCTTCATGGCAGGAAAAGTAAACAGTGGAGTTATCCTTCGTTCTTTATCATTTCGGCTCTCCAGTGTGGATCCAAGAAAGGATTTCTTCAGTACCCTTTTTTACTTCAATACTGAGATGTCTGCCTGTTGGAGCAATTTAGATTTCTTGTGAGAAATGAACCAGCATGGTGGGGGAGAAGAAAGGAGGGATATATCAGCATTCTCAGCTGACATTACTGCTATAATGAAGCGCAGTGGACTGAAGCACTATTTCTGTTTAATGTGGCAAAGTAGGAGGGAAAATATTAAGATGAAGCATTTGTCTACAGAATGCAGAAGCAGTGTGTTGCAGGGTGGAAGACATATTTTTATGGGGATGTCAGAGTGGAAATATCCAATGGCTGTTAAAAATGCAGATAAACGTTGGTAATTAATGCCCTTTTTTTCATTAGCCCCTTTACAAAAATGTAGTGTGTCCTTACAGCGGTGACTACTATAGTGAATGTAATTGGGCTTAGAATTTTAAAATAGCTTTTTCAAAGAGAACTTACTCATCACACTGAGTTTTTCTATCCCATATTTCCTTAGTTTCATTTCTTTTAACATTATTAATATAGATCTCCTAGGTGATGCTTTGATATAGTGTAAAAGGAAATGACTGTTCTTTATGTCTGGTATCATTTTGGTTGGTCATTTAATTTCATCAGCTGATAGTCATCAAATTTTATGTACAAGAATTTGAAGACTGGCTAAATAATTCAAGAGCACAAACAATATGTGCCAGTCAGTATTTATTTGTGCCACATCAATATTTGTAGTAAGTGTGTATGTCAGGGATAGTAATTAAAAACCTGGGTTGCTGAAGATACCGTGTTCAGCTGTTTATGCTCAGTGGTGTGGGCAAATCATATGGAAGCAAATTAGGGAACTACTTTTTTTTTTTTAACAACAGGGAATGACTTGCTAAATTATTAACTTTTTAGAGCACCTCTATAAAATTGGTTTTCTTTCTGGAAGATAAGGGGGATTTGGGTACTGCTTTGCCCAGGATTAGTACTGAGCTGCCTTGTTTGTGTGCCTGTATACAGATACAAAAGGTGGGTCAGCTGGTGACTGGCAGGTGTGTTTTTGAGTGCATGCAGACTCTTTGGGCACTTTAACCTTTAGTCTTAGGTGCCTGCTTCTGAAGTACGGGTGGATTATTGTCCCTCTGCTCAGCTCGCTGGCTGCTCCACTGCACATGTGTGCTTCATCCTCTAGCAAGGCCTTCTCCTTGCTGTGATTTCTCATCTCTGCTAAGTAGGTATTAATACTTTTTTTTTAATAAAAGTTGTGTCTTTTTCATATTTTAAGAATCCCTCCAGCTTGCTTCCTCAGGGTTTCATGAGTTTTTTAAACCTAGTGTAGCACCCTGATTAGTTTCATCTTTAGAAAAGATAGGAAGCTGATATAACTTATGGAATACAGACTGGAAGAAGTCTCCTTGAATGAGGCATTTGAACTCTAATGTATGAGTCCGATAATAGACTTGTTGCCAGGGTTCAAAAGCAAAGCATATGTGGGTTTATGTCTTAATGTAAGAGAGCTTACTGAGACAGTGGCATGGGATTTGTGCTTGGAGACTGCTGTTTATCCAGTGCCTGGTACAATGCAGTACAACTGCAATTAATGACAGAGAATGTAGCTATTACTGTGTTAGTTTGAATGGCTGTGTACATTCATTATGCCCTATATAGCTTTTAATTGAAGCACTTCAATTATTTTTGTTGGTTTTAATTCCACAATTTGCTCACTGAGATCTCCATTTCTTATACTGCCTAATTGTTCCTACTATAAGAAGAAAGATTTGGGTTTTTTGACTTTTTGACTTTTGGTTTTAGTCAGCTGTATTGCAGTGACTGTGCGCAAAACACCTTTGTTTTGGGAGATAGATTATTTAAGGTAGCATGATCAGCAAGGATAACATCATTTTGTATGGTTATAACCTGTTTGCAGATTGTGGTTTCGTCTGGGTTGATATTCAGTGTTCATTTAATTTTAGTTGCTGGACTATCACCACTGTATTGCAGAGTTCTTGTGTTTAAAACCTGAGCATAGGTTCTTACCTTGAGCTTCCAAGGTAGTTACATAACTTCCAAATAAGTTATAGATAAACCTTTGAATAGAAGAATGATGTAGCAGCAGTCCTTGAAGCCACAAGTAGATACCACAAAGCAGAATTAACAAAAATATGGTGTGTCCCTCTCTGAAACTATGAACAGCTCTCTGCTAGTACTCCATAGAGGAATATAGTCCCTACTGTCTTTTATATTAAATATACTGCATGTTTTCTTTTTCAACTGGCACTGATACAATGATGAAAGAGAAGATAGTGGCAATATATTTACAAGTAAGAGAAGCCAAAGCAGCATTAAAGATACCACTAATCCCTCTCATCCCCTGCCTCCCTTCTCTCTTTTTTTAAAGTCGTCTTTTTTGTTTGATTGTTCATGCATGGTATGACAGTCTAAGGTCTTGATCTTTCACAAACAAAGTTCTTTTAGCCAGGTACCATTAAAGTCTGGGATGATGCCAAGGCTGATCTTCCTGTGGGCTCTCTCACTTCAGATTGTGAAATGTGTTTGACAGCAGGGTCATCTTACTGAATTTATTTGTAGAGCAGGTTATTATGATGAATAGTTTTAAGAAACTCGGTAACCAGCTTTATTTAGTTAAAATTATATTTTAAAACCCCTATCTTTAAAATATTTTTTTAAAAGTTCCTTGAAATAATACTTTCTTTAAACATTTAGAATCTATGATAACTATCTCTTGTCTGGGGACTGATGATACCACACATAAAGGCACTTGCTTAACTGAAATTTGGAAGAAACGTGCATGGTTTGCAATGAAAAGGCCTCTGAGGAGTTAAGAATGAGCTAAAGGCCAGTGCCACCAAATTTAACAGGCATGATCTGCCCTTGGTGAAGCCAAGTTGGCAGTCACTAATCACCTCCTTTCCTGTGTCTTAGCATAGTTTCCAGGATATTTTGCTCCATGATCTTGATGGGCAGAGAAGAGAGACTGATGGGTTTGTAGTTGCTCAGGTCTTCCTTACTTTCCTATTCAAAAACAGGCTTATGTTCCTCCTTTTTCAATAGAAACTGCTGTGACTTCTCAAATATGGTGGATCACAACTTAGACACATCCTCTACCAGTTCACTCAGGAGCTGTGGGTGCATCTCATCAGGTCCAATGGACCTGTGCACCTTCAGGCTCCATAGGTGGCTTGAAACCTGGTCTTCTCCTACCTTGGGCAATGGTTCTTCATTCTCCCAGTCCCTCCATTTGCCTTTCATAACTTGGGTGGTGTGACTGGAGCACTTGTCAGTGAAGATTGAGTCAAAAAATGTAATTGACTACCTCAGCCTTTTCCATGTCTCAGGTAACCGTGTCTTCCTTTTCCATCGAGAGAGAGCCCACATTTTCCCTAGTTTGAGTTTGTCCGGGAGTTCCTTGTTCATCCATGCAGGTTTCCTGGCTGGTTTTGCCTGACTTCCTCTTTGTTGTGTCACTCCTGAGCTTGGACGAGATGGTCCTTGAATATTAACCAGTTTTCTTGGGGCCCTGTTCTATTCAGGTTTTTATCCCATAGTACTCTACCAAGCAGAACCCTAATATAACTTGAATAGAAGTCAAGCAGCTCTAGCAGTTCATCTCTCTTTTTTATAGTTGATTTTTCTTAAGCAAGTTTTATTTGAAAGTAGTAGTTGATTAACCTGTCAGTCCCAAGCTTCACTGAAGTAGCCCAAGGGGTGTGGTTGTCTCTGGCTGACTGTTCTAAATTCCTGTGCCGCCTTTGATCCATGCTGGAGCTGATGGAATGGGTATTGGTTTTACTTCCATTTTTCTGTCCTCAAGTCTTTCTTCGTGCCTGTGGATGAATTTGTTTGCTTTGCCAACTCACCCTTTATCAAAGACTTAATCGACTACTTCTTTTCCAGGGAATGCAAAGGGCAACCAATGTTACCTACCAA
>NW_005054304.1:14094953-14096882 GCF_000277835.1 Geospiza fortis
CACAGTCTGGTTAACAGGTACAGCCATGGATTTCTGAGGATCCTTTCATTTTAGTTGCTCCTTTGAAAAGCTACTTAGCTGTAGCTCTTTTTTGCATGCAAAGTTGAATGTTTGTGAAATCTAAGACCTTGATGCAATTTTATTACTATTTTTAGGTAGACTAGCAGGAAGTTGCTCTGGGACAAATAGTAACTTGAGAATATATTTTGTTCAGAGCTCTGAGAGGGTTGTTTTTTTGATACTGTCTGCTACTTAATTCTGGTTTCCTTTGTATGTGTTGCTTTTTTTCCTCCTTTCTTTTTGTTTTAATCAATTCTGTCTCTTTGTACTGTCCATTTTATCTCTTTAGAAATGAAATGCAATGCAGCTTTGTTTTTGTAAGAGTCTGTACTTCTGGATCTTTTCTGTAAAAGCCTCTTCTCTTTGGATTCTTATTGTCTCCTTGGTTTGAAATAACATTTCAACATAAACCTATGCCATTGGACAGCAATTGCATGTTTGGACAATGCATACTGGCAGTTATTTTTGAAGTCAGCTCTGTGGGGCTTTTTTTTGTAAATAGAGAAGATAAATACATTCTGGAAGACGTTTTTTATTTCGTAACAGCGAGGAAAATTTTTCTGTCTTTCAAAGTTTTTGGAAGCTTTAAAATATTCCCTGTAAAGTTGTTTTTTTTTTATTTTTAGTTAATCTGCTAATTTTAAAAAATAGCAAAATATATAATTTAATTGGCTTGTAAACATTTAGAACATTGTTGTATTGCAACATAAAAGATAAAAACTATTAGGGAAACTTACTACATTTACATTAAGTAAAACTGATTTCCACTAGTGTTAGTAAATGTGTGTGAAATGTAAAGCAGTCATTGATAAGAAACTGCTGAGAGCCATTCCAAGCAGATTTGCTTGCTGTCATGTATTTCATTGGGCAAAGAATGGAGCCCTTTCTCTCCCTGTTTCCATCGCACAGCTCCAGCCTCTCTCAATGCTTGAATGATCTGGTGAGCTGCCTTTCTGTTTCTTCTGGTAATTCATTAATCTAATTTTGAAAAAGGTCATGAAAAAAAATGTGTTCTCAGTTATCTACATGGCAACATTTTCCGGTCAATGTTCTTTTTAAACAAATGTAATCTTAATGTTCAATTTTCTTTTTTTTTTCAGGAAGGAGGGTGGTTGTAAGATATCAAGAATATGTGTGGGAAGCTAGGTTATTGAAGATGTTTGAGCAGTAATGTGAAAGGGTGAAAAGGACTGTAGGCATTGAAGTAAGCAATATTAGCCATTCTAGAACCATGCAAACATGAGTCTCAAAATTCTAATAGGTATTAGAATAAAAGCTGAAATATTGGGACACTCCAAGACTCTCACTTTGTCAGCACTCATGGAGTTGGAGTGTATGGAAAGATCTTTCAGGGATTGCTTTTCATTTTTCAAGGTAACCTTTATTTGAGAGCTCTTTTTTAGTGAATGTGGAGTCAGAGGGTCCTAGTAAAGAATACTGAGGAATTCAGCAAAAATGTGGAAAACCATTGCTTTCATGTGTAAAATAATATGCAATTTTTAGAGTGTAAGTTATTTTAAAGACTTGTCAGCTTGAGGATTGTTTTTAAATACGTTAATGTATAACCTTAACTTTTGCAATTCATTACATGATGGAGACCAAATGATGTGTGAAAAGACAGAGCATGTGAGTGAATAGCAAGCTAGATGTGGGGACAAAAATGGCAAGCCAAAGACCTCAGTGAGAAGTAAATGAAGAAGTTGCTGAAATCTTCTTTTGGACAGTTGTGCCTGTTTTCTGTGATGGGGGTGTACGTAATTGCTGCCAAAAGAAGATTGTTCTGTTTCCTGCCTTGTGTTCCTTCTCTTGCCTTGCACAGGCTGTACCTCTTGCCCAACTCAACACTGAGCTGATTCAACTTAGGAAATC
>NW_005054304.1:14096892-14124113 GCF_000277835.1 Geospiza fortis
TACTCTCTCTTTGCCTATTGTCTGTGTAAAACCACTTGGTTTACATTCCAAGTAAGTTTATCCAGAAGGCATTACTGCTGATGCCTGTCACTTTGGGATTTTCATAATACGCATGTACTACAACTTGCCTTAATTTGTTCCTATGCTTATATATTTATATTATTATTGATTATTTTAGGTCTGTCTGGTGCTGGGAAGACTACAGTGAGCATGGCACTGGAGGAGTATTTAGTGTGCCATGGTATTCCATGCTACACTTTGGATGGTGACAATATCCGCCAAGGCCTTAATAAGAACCTGGGTTTCACACCAGAAGATAGAGAGGAAAATGTGCGTCGTATTGCTGAAGTTGCTAAATTGTTTGCAGATGCTGGTTTGGTGTGCATTACTAGTTTCATCTCTCCTTATGCTCAGGTAAGTGTGAAAAACATCTAGATGGAGCGTAGGGAAAATGCAAAATATCATTCAGAATCCTAGTTAAAGAAATCCGTTTCTGAGTGTAGCCAGAATCAAATACTTATTTGTTTGGTTTTTTTTTAGTGATGTTTTTGCTTTATGGAGGTGATTACTCAAAACAGAAATACTAATTTAAAATATAAAATGCTGACATCAGTTCTTTAACTGGAACTATCCTTCAGTCCATTAGATAGAATTATTACTCTAATAATACAAACAAGCTCAAATGATGTTCCAAGAAAGACTCTTAAAATTGCAGTATCTTGTTTGATTCATGCAGTTTCCAGTACTTTATAAATATGAGGACTAGGTGTACACTTAACCTGAAGGCTTAAGTAAATTGCTTTTAAAAGCAATTTTTCTTTTAGTGAATGAATGGTGAGAACTTTATTTTACCAAGTGACTTTAGGGAAAAGTGTTTTAATTGTCTGTAGGTTCTTTTTACTTTATTTCATGTTGTGTATACAATATGACATTATATAATATTTAAAATTAATGTAAATTCATTTTCACGTTGTTGTGTGAAGACTGTTTTCACCTGTGCATAAGAACCTGGAGGGGAGAGACAAAAACGATGTGTGAACACCCAAGTATCTTGAAGAATGACCCAGGGACTTTAAGCTTAGGTGTTTCGCAGCATGAGAATGTGTTATTTCTTTGATTAGGGTGGTGCAAACACTTCTTCTGATAATAATTTGGGGAACTCAAACCCTACAGTATGACAGAAGTCTCTAGATATGAGAAAAATAACTAATAAGCAATATTTAGTAAGAGAAGATTTTAGTGGATTTTGGAAGATGTTTTTTGTTCTCTCAACGAAAGTCACCAATATTGTTCCAATGCTTGGCCAGCCATAAAAATAATATGATAAATAATGCAAATAATACAATATTTTGACTACACAAGTCTTGTCAGATTAAGGACTGTAGGGAAGACTGGTGCTTGGGAGAGAAAGGTGGTTATATCAAGAGCAGCAGATAGCACCTCCTCCCTGCTGTACTCAACTAGGCAGATGTTATTCCTCAGACATATATGTATGGATATAGAAAACCCTGCATTCTATTGGCTGGGTTTGGTTGTGGGTTTTTCTTATAAATCAAGTTTAATGTAAAATATCTTACATCTTCCTGTCAGCTTTTACTATGTGATGTACAGTAGCCAACGTGATGTACCTTGCAGGGCATCAGATAATCAAATCACATTTCTCTTTTCAAACTTTGAAAGCTTGTTTACATTGGGCTGTCATCTTCTTTAAAATGTATTTCAAAGGCAAAAACCAGTAAAAATATATGGGGGCAACCTTTTAGGATTTTTCTTCTGTTTTCTCGCAGGATCGTAATAACGCCAGACGAATTCATGAAGGGGCAAGTTTGCCTTTTTTTGAAGTATTTGTGGATGCTCCATTGCATGTCTGTGAGCAGAGAGATGTTAAAGGACTCTATAAGAAAGCCAGGGCTGGAGAAATTAAAGGTGAACCTAGATGTAATCACATCTTTTCTACATAAGTGTAATTATTGGTGTAATTAGTGAAACATAGGTGTAATTTGACTCCATGTAAGTGGATGTGCTCAAGTCTGAGTGTATCACCCTTAAAAAGAGCATGGATTCAGGACAGGACTGAGAAGAAAATAGAAATTGACTTCTAACACATAAAACTGAGTGGTTAAGTGTGTAAGACAGTAAAAGGGTGGAAGTGGCTAACCACAGATAGAAAAAGCCTTGGGCACATTAAAGGTTGCAATAGAAATCACATAATGATTGAGGATTAGTCTGTCTCCTTTGTGTGTCCATTTACCAGTTAAAAGGAGCCTAATTCTTTCTAAAGTCTTTAAAGAACTGCATTCATAAAACCTGCTAGTTTCTTCTAAAAAGTAAAACATGGCCACTGTCTACCTGTAAAGACCATTAAGAACAGTTCTGAAGATAGTAACTTTTAAATCTGTGTTCTATTCTAGTGCCCATGAGTATTATTTCCTATTCCCAGCCTCAGGTCAAGATTTAAGTATAACCTGCAATAAAAAAAGCTTAGCTATGCAATCATTCATTGCAACTATTGTTTCAAGTGCTGCTTTGCTCTGTTGTGTTACAGTTTCACAAGCTGATAATAGATAGCTGTGTATTTAGTAGCGAAGCAGGATTTTCTAAAGTAAACTTCTGGGGGTGGAGTTTGCAGATGCTGTATGAATTCACTTTAATTAGAAGTGATACAAAATTCAAGAAATCGAAGACATTCTGTGTGAGTGGTTGCTTGATACTTCTAGTACTACAAAATATTTCGTGCAAGCACCAGGAATAAATAAAGTTGAACAAAGATTTGTTCAAACTCAAAGCAAGATGGCTTGAACTGATATGATACAAAGATACAGTTCTGTACAGATTCCTTATTTGTGCCTATTTTGTGAGCATCCTTAGTATTTTGTTAATTTTACAAGCCACATAATGGAACTGTGTTCCTGAAGAAGTGGTAGTGAAGTAAACAGTGCCTGAGTAAGATACAAGTGGGTGTAGCAGTGACTTTATCTTATGACCTATCTGATATATGAAGGATGAAAATTAAACAAACTTGCTAATTCATAAGGAAAGTGAGCAACTGTTACCATGTTTTCCTCTGGAAATGGTAATGAGACATTTTCTTTGTCTCATGTTCCCACTCCTCCAGTAATCAGATCCTTCTAAAGTATACAGGTTTTGGAAAAGGTTTCTTTATCACATGAGGTACTGCAGTAATTGATATTTTTCTTAGAGGAGGAACCAAACTACTAATTTTGAGGGTATTTAAATCCAAAGGGAAAAACTGGAGTTCTGATGTTTGTGTTTGCATTTGTGGAGGATGCAGCTATTGAGTTGCTGAAGCCCAGCTGATATTCCTGATGCAGCTCTGACTTGTATGCTGATACTCTTTTGCCTTTGGGCTTGATTTTTCCTTGTTTATGCATGGGTGGTAGATTCTCCACAATTTCAAAGTAGGTTGCAAGATAAGTAGGCCAGAACAAGTGTCGCTGGTAGCTTGCACAGTCTGTGACAGCTATTATAATAAACACAGTCATCATTCTTACATTAGCAGCTATCTTGAGATGAGTATATTAGCTCAACTAATGTAAAAGGTGTTGAAATTCCTTACTTCAGAGTACTGCTTGGTGGTATGAGGGTGAATTTACATATATACTGGATGTTCATAATATTTTTTCATCCTTTATTTATTTTTTTAAGAGTAACAATCAGCTGATAGCATGACAAGCTCTGAGTTGATGTGTACAATTCTTCTGCCAATGCTCTTATTTTTTATTCACAGTAAAAATCAAATAGCTTCACCAACAAATAAGTGCTTTGTATGTACTGCAGAATGCTGATGTTTGATGCTGTCAGATACTATGATTAGCAAAGAAGATAAAGAAAAAAACTGCTGATTTCCCTAAGAATTCCTGTATTAAGGAAGCTAAAACTCCATGTTCCTGCCTGTTGTGTTCATTTATATATAGAAAACTGTCTGTGAACAGTGTGGAAGTGAAGCCATCTTTTGGAAGAAGTCACCTAATATTTTTATGTTCTGTAGGTTTTACTGGCATTGACTCTGAGTATGAAAAACCAGAAGCCCCAGAGCTTGTGCTGAAAACTGATTCCTGTGATGTGAATGATTGTATACAACAAGTTGTGGAACTTCTTCAAGAGAGGGTGAGCAGAAATGGAGACATATCTTAGAAAAGTTTTTCCCAAGTATTTGTACGTGCCATCTGAATGTAAGTGCTGGGAAAAACAAAAACAGTTTTTGAGACATAAAGGCTTATGCATCTTTCAATTTAAACTTTTAAACTTGTCCTATTGTGTGTTTCCTTTTTAAATATAAACAATGCGCAGCATTGATCTCCAAGTGAAATAAGATTTGGACAAGTGGAAAATTAATTTGTATCAATAACTGGAAGGAAAAGGAGGCTGTCTCAGTTGTTACAGAACCAGCAGTGAATGCTGACTTAAAAATGCTAGCAACCAATTTTAAAGAGTCTGAATTTTTACATTGTCTCTATAGTGTACAAATTAATATATACTACAGATGTGAAGAGACAGGAGTGCACTTACAGAGTGATTTAATAGGGGCTACTGTGCTTGTGTCTGCTTTCCCTTTTTTCCACCGTTTTTCTTGTACTAGTAAAAGTAGTCCTGCAATTGTGTAATGACCAGCTCAGAAAACTGATCTTCTTGACATGGCTGAGTTGAGTTTATGGTTCATAGCTTCTGAAAAGGTAGATCTCTTGTTCATGCCTGCAATCTACACCATCCCTTTTGAAGTCTCCAGGCCTTCTCCTGTTGCCTGATAAGTAGATTTGGCTCATTACCCAACCTAAAAAAACTCACCCCCAACAAATGCCACATGGAAAACAAAACAAACAGACAAAAAACCCCCAAACCCAACACTAAAATTGCCCCCAGAATTTGCTAATCCTCATGTAGAAGAAATGTGTTTCCTTACATTCTTATCTGTAGTCAGTGGGCAGTGGATGAGATTCCAGACAACTATTTCTTTTTAATTAAGATACTCTTGCAGATAATAACTCATTTTTTTAATGGGAGTTGGATGTTCTGGAAATTTTGGGTATAGACAGTAGTTTGAGTAAATAAAGCTCTATAAAGTGTTGAAGTTGATACAAGCAAAAGACCTCATCATGCAGCCAGTATGAGTTAATTTTAACCCTCTGTGTAAGTACAGCTCTGGAGAGATTGTACTGAAATTTTCAAGAAAATTCCTCAAGGATGACTGCTTGCTCAGGGTTGCTCAGGAGATAAGACAGGGCAGAAGACCATAAGAGAATTTTTGCCCAAATCCCCATGTGAATATTTTTTTGGAAGAAAATAGGAGAGCTGTATAGGAGTCCTGCCTATGAGAGGTGGCAGTTCCTAAGTGGAGGGGCCCTGTGCCTCCTGCTCAGAACAATTCATAGTTATAGAAACCTATGTCACACGTGCCAAGATAATGATTCCTGAAGGCTTGCATTGGTACACAGTGCTGACTGCTGGCTCCTAGCCCAGTCAGCTTTGTTTAAGGCACATCTAGCACTTTTTTCCTCTTCTTTGAAGGTAACAGTCTAATGAATGGCAAGATACCTTAGTGGTTGCTTAGTTCTCCGGGAGACAGTGAAGTCAAGGCAAGGCTAAACAGGCACGTCTTGGTTTTAGACCATATTAATGCAGTGCATTATTGACAGTATGATTTCTGTAGATTTCCTGTAGTTTGAATAAAAAGGCTGGAGAAGGACTTTTTATAAGGGCATTTAGGGAGAGGGCAAGGCTTTAAACTGCTAGAAAGTAGTTTAGATATCAGGAAGAAATTAATTACTGTGAGCCTGCTGAGACACTGGAACAGGTTGTCCAGAGACCCTGCAGATGCCCCATCCCTGGAGGTGTTGAAGGCCAGGTTTGATGGGGCTTTGAGCAACTTGGTCTAGTAGAAGGTGTCCCTGCCCATGGCAGGGAGATTGGAACTAGATGATCCTTAAGGTCTCTGCCAACCCCAACCATTCTATGCCTCTATGATTCTAGGAAATAAATTGTTCAGCATTATAAAAACGTTTTTCAGCATTATGGAAACATGTACCTGTGCTGCAGAGAACGCTACCTGCATGCTCTACTGTAAATAACAAGGGCATAGCCAGGAGGTCCAGAGAAGCAATTTTGAAATTTTATATGGCACTTGTAAGACCTTGTGTGGATACCTTGTCCAGGTTTGTGCCCTTCTCCTTCACCCGGAAGAAAACAGACATTGATGTGCTTCTGTGAGCTGAGCAGAAAGTCACCAAGATGTTCAGAGGCTGGAGTATGTCACTGCACAAGGAGAGGCTGAGAGGAAGTGGATTTGTTCAGCCTGGAGAAGGCTAAAGGAGTCCTTGCTGCAGTTTCTATCATCCAAGTCAGAGAGTATAGGGAAGACTGATGAAGACATGTTTTAGAAGTGTAGAAGGATAGGATGAGGGGCAGCACACATGAGATAAAATATTAAAATTAGACATAAGGGAGAAAACCTTTTGCTATAAAGATGGTTAATTATTAGAACAAGTTGCTTTGAGTGTTTGGGGATGCTCTGTCTTAACATCTCTGTCTTAGAGATGTTAAATGCTTGGTTGGCCAAGGTCCTGAGCAGCCTGCTGTAGTGGGACCAGTTTTGAGCAGGAGACGACTAGATGATTTCTGGAGGCAATCAGCATCAGCAAAGAACCCACCACCCCAGTGTGAGGAGGCACATTTCCATAATGCATCTAGTTTATTTTTTTATTATTTTGTCATTTTTTATATGAATGCCTTGTGAAATAACAAATATTGTGGAATATTCTTTAACTTGTCCTTTGGTAGAATTAAGCTTTCAGTGAAACTGATGCCTCAGAATGGTCACTAGATGGCTTGCTAGCCTAACGTTTTCGTAATTCCTAAAATTCATGCAGTTTAAAGATGCATGGATTCCTTTTGTTGCTGGTTTTCTTGTTTTGTTGATGTTTTTGTAATCTAAGTTGAGGTTTTAAGTACCACTTTCATGTGTGCAAGGGAGTCTAGGTTTAGTAAGCCTACAAGTTCTCCAAATGTCAGACTCAGTTGCTAGAACTGTCTTCAAGTTTAGATTTGTATAATGAAATAGATTGTTGACAGAAACTGCATTGTGAAACCTTTGTTTTGCCCGTTAGTGGGACACTAAAACCAGGATAATATTTGAAGAGATCTTTTTAATAGGCGCATTTATTTTAAGCTATTGATGGTTTGTAAAATTAGGACATCCTAGCCTGGTAATGAGCCAGGGTCCCGAGGGAAATCTGTGAAGCAGCTTAATGTGCACTGCATCATTACAGTGTTGCTTGCAGGAGGCAATACCTTCGTTTGATTCTGGGGTTGTTGTTGTGACAGGAGTCTGCTGCAGCTCTCCTGGGCTGTCATGCTGCTGCTCAGGCAGAGAAAACAAAAGGCTGATTTTGTCTAACTTAAAATGTATTAAAATCTGCTTCCAAAATGATGTGTGATATATAATGGACCAAGCTTTTCCTTACAAAACACCATTTCTAAGTGCTAGTTTAATTTGTCTTCTTTTGATGCATCTTTGAGCGTATGAATTATGCAACAGGCAGTGAGACTCATCACGTCTTGTTACTTCCTTAGTCATTTTATTTCTCACTTGTCAGCCTACTCTACTGCCTTTGTTTTACTTTCCATGGAGGTAGTGCCTAGGGTCTGATAAATGCATTAAAATTCCTGAGTTAACTTTTTGTTTTCTGCAAGCATACCTATTTATTCTACCCTGCATATACTGGAAAAGTCAAGATAATTTAATTATTGCTTGTTGCTCTAAGGGTGAGCTTTTTTTCTCCAAAAGTAAAGCATTATTTTACAAAGGTTTCTCAAACACTGAAAAATATATTTTAAAAAGAATAGTCAGCCTCTTTTCACTGATTTTTTGCTACTGAACATCAGTGGAACTTTTGACTGGGTTTTGACATATTACACCATCCTTTGCTAGAGGAGACTCTTAACAGTTTTATCATTATGACCTTCTCTCTTCTTTTAATTATGGTTTTATCTTTGTGTTGATCTCTTCCAACAAATTTAAAGTCTTAAGCATTGTGGAGTGAGAATATCTTGTTTAATACACATGGAAGAGCACTGAATTTTTTTTCAAATAAAAATATGTTGTTTATAGAGCTAGATTTTGGTTCATTGCATATATATGCACAGATGACATCACATTTAAATATTCTAAAAGTTAGTATATAGATGAAAAAGAGTTAGTATATAGATGAAATATGGCATTAGCTGTAGGAAATACTTTTAGTGTGTACTTCTGTATTAATTTTCAGTGGAGAAGGAGCTTTGTGTGTTCTGCCTTCATGTTGCCATTTCTAATGTGTCTTGTGTAGTGAATAACTTAAAATCATAAATGCTTAGTCTCTAAATCTTTTCTTACTTCTTCAGCATGTGTAAAAGCATTGAGTCTGCCTTTCTACTGTAGATAATGTAGGCATTAAGAAGTCATAAAAACTTCATTCAATTCAATAGTTAAATATTTACTAGATAAATGTTCTATGGGTTACTTAAGGTTTGGACAAAAACCTCTTGTCAGAATGTTTCACTTTAGCCAGTCTGCTGGCTTGAGTAACTAGCAATATATCATAATCTTGGAACAGTACTGGCTTTTAGATGAGTAAAAATTGCATAATTAATAAATTCTTGCTGCTGTCTAGTGCAACATTAGAGTTTTACTTCTTGATGTGTGTTCAGTGCCCAAGAGGCATTCTGAGCAAATATTAAGTTCTGTTTATTCCTTCTATACAGGACATTGTACCAGTGGATGCCTCTTATGAGGTGAAAGAGCTTTATGTGCCAGAAAACAAGCTACAGTTGGCCAAAACTGATGCTGAGTCTCTGTTAACCCTGGAAATAAATAAGGTATTGTGTGTTCAGCTGTCTCATTGCTGCAGTTGAAGAACAGTCTGATCTGTTGTTTAGTGTAAGTAGATGCAGCAGAAATACCTGCACTGGTTACAGAATACACCTTGATAGGCTTTTTCCCTCTTTCCTTGAGTGAAAGCAACAGCATCTGTGGTTTCTTTGTTTACTTACCAGAGATAATAGATCTTCATACTTTCATGAATAATGTCTGGTATAGTGTTACTTAGTTTATCCCCACCCTGGAGCAAAAATCTGCAGTGATTTCCTCCCACACTCCCTCCAGATCCATGGATGAAACCATGCCTGGAATGTCTTGTATGAGAAATTCTTTCTAGAAGGATTGCTTCCTTTTTTTTTTAGTTTACTTACATAAACCATTTTGTTGTGAATTGTAATTGCCTAGAAATATAGGGGAAATCAATTACTACTTCTTGATTCGTCCTGTTGGTAGCCTTCAGCTGAACAGCATTAACTTTTAATATGCATACCAAACTCAAACAATTGCAAAGACCAGATCCAGTTTATTGCTTTTTTTTGCTGATTAGAACATACTTGTGCTGTGTTTCTAGTTTCCAGCAGAGAGAATATAGAAAAGCATGGAACAACTTGATCAGTCCTATTCTTATTTAGTTAAATACATTATTTTTCAACTCAGATCAATTAAATGAAGCTGCTTCTGGCTGTGTTTTTGTTCTACCTCATTTATTTTTCTGAATAACTAAGCCTAAACACAGATACAGTGCATGAGTTTTTTCACTGGCTTTTTGATGGTATTACTAGAAGTTAAAGCTAAGCATTTGATCTAGGAGCTGACTAAGCTCAGAGTTCAGCATGTATTGTGAGTAGACTTTGAAGGGTTGGGGTGAGATACTAAGCATTGAACTAAGTAATATTAAAATTTGCTTGGACTTCTACTAGTAATGGATATTGATACTTCCTTTCACCACATTTTACTAATTTTTTTCACATACATCTGTTTAAAACTATTAATTGCTTTGTTGAGGAATAAATACTTAAGGTCACCATTATTAAACTTCAGTAGGGTCCCGTTCTAAATTGCTCCCTATCTAGAAAAACGAATAATTTCTCCCTCCACCCCCAACCACTGGCTTGTTAAACATTGATCAAGTATCTGATGTAAGTTTGGGAATAAACTATGTTTTGTACTTGCCTCAGTGTAATTAAACAGTGTAATAAAATTCGTCATGCCCTTTGCAAAAGAGACTAGCACAAGCAAAGCCTGTCCTTGTCAAAAACTTGACCAAGTCTTAGTAATGCACATGCAGAAATAATGGAGACCACACACTAAGTCATACTGTGACTGAGTAATAAGGAAGGAAATTCTGTGTAAACTGATATCTCATACTAAAATAAGTACTAGTCCAGAGAGAATTTTAGTTCTGGATTGTCTCACTAGTTTATGAAAAAGAATTATTTCACATTTGTTTAAAGATTAGACCTCTTAATATTTACCTTCATAATTCTGATTTTTTTTTTTGGTAATCGTATGTATTGTTATTACTTTTTTTTTTCTTTTTAACATCTTTGTTATTTTGCTTTGTTAGATAAGGCAAGTGGGATTCTTTAATTTTGCTAAGATGAACTTTATCAAGATTTACAAATAAAATTTGTTGTGTGTTGTGTGTTTGTTGGTTTGGCTTTTTTAACACATGGAAATTTGATCCAGTGTAGGGACTGGAAAATAGCCAAAAATATGAATAGTGAGGAACAAGTTGTTTTTTCCTTACTTGTAGAAACTTTGAATTATTTGTGATTAAAAATGGTAACACTGAGAACTCTTCCATTTGTACTGTCCTGCATTTTAGAATTAAAGCATGATCTCTTATGATTAATGCCTGATGCCAGTAATTAAGCAGCAACTTTTATCTGCTCTAAGTCTATCTCTTTATTTCTTTACAAGGTGGATATGCAGTGGGTACAAGTGCTAGCAGAAGGTTGGGCAACGCCCCTGAATGGCTTTATGAGAGAGAGAGAATACCTCCAGTGCCTTCACTTTGACTGTCTCCTTGATGGTAGGGTAAAACACACCATTTGTAAAACTGAGCAAACTAATCATACTTCCAAAATATTTTTGATGCTTTGCTTTTTAGTGGTGGTGTGGTAACACATTATCAGGCTTGTCAACAACTTCAGATCTGGGATAAGGGAGTAGAATATTATAATAACCAGTTTTAAATGTGATGGTTTTATTCTTTTTATACCTACCATCATATTAGAATTTGAATATTTTGTCTTTTTGCCTTTACAGTTTTTTTTCAAATATCTTCATTTCTGAAAAACATTTAATTCTAAAATGCATACTTCTAAATTGTTTTGAAGAAATTGATCTTTGAATTTGGAATTGCAATTTAATTGTTGTTTAGCTCTGTGACTAAAAGATTTGTTTCGTATTAGTAATGAAGGAAAGGACAACAAACTGACTTGAGTGCTGGAGCTGTTGCAAGTGTGAAATCAGAATCTGTGTATGAAGAATTGTCACATGTAATTGAATTACTGTGATTTAGTTATTTCCTGGGATGATTTAATTGAATAAATTTTTTTTTGCATTAGCAGATGGCTAAGAACTTTGTTAAGATAGTAAGTCATAACATCCTCAGATTTTGGAGTTTGATTGTGATCCTCTGTCATTTTTCATTTATTCCTCTTTGAAGGCTGTTTTACTCCAGCCTTTTTCCTTTATTCATGCTTCCTTTTGCATCACTCTTGTCTTGCTAGAGACCAAATAGCAGAACAAAAAGAAGTCACTTTTCTCTCAATGCTGTAATACAGATATCTGTCATCCTTCTTATATTTCGTAATTCCTTTTTGCCTAGGTGCTCTCCCATAGAGCATAATGCCATCCTGTTACTTGGCAGTATAATTTTGAGCTGCTAGTTTTGTTCTCATTTCATTTGCCTGCTGTACATCCATCCAGGTGAAGAGTCCTCTGCAGATGATATGCAATGCATTCAGGGGCTAAAATAGCTTGTAGGTCCTAGTCCTGTCCTGTAATTTTCTGTAAATCAGGATTTTTATAAGGCATTTAAGACCTTGTATGGGTGAGTGTTTCAGATATAACAATATAACAATTTTTTAAACTTCTTTTGCTGTTGATTTGAGTATTTTGTCTGTGCTACAAAAAATAGGAGCAATGAAAAATAGCAAGTTATTGATGGAAACAATTTTCAGTCCTAAGCTTGGATAAAATCATTATGTTCCTCTATATGTCCTGCTACTGATTTCCTTGTTTTAGAGATCTACTAGAGCACTTACATGTGTAAATCTTCTTAGAAAAATATGATTGCCCTAAAGCTGCTTTGCTATTTCAGCAATGGCAGCAGTTAAGTCAAAACAACATCCTCAAAGTTGCCTCCTTGCTTGTATGTTAGTTCTGGGTCTTACAGCAGCAGTCATTTTGCAGGGCTTTGATTCTGAAGAGAGGGAAATGGTTTATTACCTGCAATGCATCTCATCCTTTTGGCTTTAAAAGCAGTGTTCATACTGACTGACTTCTGACCTGTGGAGATCAGTGCAGGTGTGTTGATAGTCTCTCTTTAAGGATTAAGTTGTCTGGAAAAGTCTCATCCTGGCGCTGTACTCATCTGTGATTTAACAGACTTGCTTCACTGCCTTGCCTCAGTTTCTTATTTGTGCAGTTGCTGAAGAAAAATGTAGAAGATATTATGTATTTATTTGCTGGTCATGGACAAAATAATCAACAGGTTTGACATCTCTTCATACTTTGAAATATTTATTTACTTGTCTGCAAGGCAGTTTTTTTTTTAAATTATCCATTTTGGGGTGTCAAACCACTCTGTGACTCCTGCCAAATTCAATTTTATGACCTAGTTGCTTTGCAAATAACTCCGGGCACCAAGACTGAACTTAGGAGGAGATGCACAGCATGCATTATACATTTTGCATTATGAAATAAGGGGGATGTATTTTTCTCTTAAAATTTTCATACACCTTTATAATTTTTAATTTCCTAATAAAAAATATATTGCTTAAATAATAGCAAAATTAGCCTTATTTTAGAGTCTTGGCAAATTCCAAAACCTCCATTAACTTTAAAGGGTCCATGACTTCTCCTGGAGGCCACACAAAAGTTTAGAACCCCAGCCTTTGTAGAAGTCTTACAATATTTGCTTTGCTGGGTTTATCAAATCTTACTCTTGCAGAAAAGAAAAACAAGACTTCAGCATATGGCAGTGAAGTAGGTACTTAAAAAGAAGGACCACACAACCTTAAAATTCAGCTACATTGGCTTAGTTTTAGAAGTAAAGTAGCTGGTAAACTTTCAGCTGAACAAACTATGCACAATGTTTGCCTGACTCAGCGGTTTTTTTTCTGGAAGGTAAATGCTTGACTCTGAATACAGTTTTAAGTGTACAACAAAAGTCACCTTTTGAAATAGTTCAATTATGTGTGTTAACTACTTAGGTACATTTGTCTGCTCCTATTGCATTGTTTTTTTTCTGAGGGGCCAAAATTGTGTCTCCTGAGAATATGATTTCCTTTTTACTAATTATCCACTCCAGTAGCAATCTTGTCTGATATTTTAGATGATCTATTTTAAAATGTTATTTGTGTATTTCTACTTTCTATGTAGATTCTTAAGAAAGATATTAAGTTTCCTAAAAAATAGTATCCTCCCAGTTTAAATATTGTTGTGCAGCTCTAAGTACTTGCTGTGTATTGTGCTTGAGCTGTATTTTCAGTACTGTGTTCTCAAACCTCAGTGTTTGCTCAATTTTATAGCATGTGTATCTTATGGAAGCATGAGTTCATTCCAAAAGTTGTTTAATCCCTGTTAAATTAAGTGTTTCAACTACCTGTCATGTAATACAGTTACAGCCTTAAAAGGAAGATGTTAATTAGGTAGATTTTCATAACAACATTGATGACTGTTACTAAGGATAAAGGGCTTTTTTCCTTCCCTCTGCAGGGGGAGTTATTAATCTGTCAGTGCCTATAGTGCTAACAGCTACTCAAGAAGACAAAGAGAGGCTCGATGGGTGCACAGCAATTGCGCTGGTGTACGAAGGTCGCCGCGTTGCCATTCTCCGTAATCCCGAATTCTACGAGCACAGGAAAGAGGAACGCTGTGCTAGGCAGTGGGGAACCACATGCAAGGAACACCCTTACATCAAGGTGTGTGAAAATCTAGTCCTGTTCAATGTACTGTTGTGGAGCTGCAAATTCATTGAAGTGCATGTCTCTGATTGATGTACTTTGACAAAAAAACTACTTTGAAAATTAGTTAAAATATCTGAGCAGAAACAAAGGTAATTTTTTTCTGTGCAGCTGTTGAATAGTCTGTACTTAGTGTGAAAATCTAATGTCAATATGTACACATGAAATGAATTTAGAATGTACTGTAGAATCTGTGCTACAGAAGAGGGAACTTTGCCCTCCAGTGTGCCTAGGAAACACATCCCTCTGTGTCACCAGATGGATCATCAAAGCTCCTTAATCAGTGGATATATGCATTGTGAAGGATAGAAAACTTCTGCCTGCATGTGATGCACGTGAAACCTGCCTGCTTTAGATGTTTTTCAAACAGGCCCTGTTCCTGGAGAGTTCATCATTTAACTCTCTGGGGAGTAATTTCCTATCCATTGTGTTCGTTATGTTTTATTATCTTGGCCTTATGTGTATGTCACACTGAAATGTTCTAATTGTAACATACTCATCATGTATTGGCTTATGCAAGCTGATGTGAATGTTACATCTTAGCTCTGCAAAGCCAAAATATGTTTATTTCCCCATTTGTCTCTGAGGTATTTTTGTTTACAGGTATGACATAAAATTAGGTAAAGAGAAATCAAGCAAACCTCAAATTATGAGCTTGCTCTTGAAAAGGGAAAGGCTTTGAAAAGTTGTAAAAGTATCTGTATGACTAATAGAAGATTTTTAAAGTCCTTGATGTATTCTGTGATGCTGAAGATAAGATTATCCCTTTATTGAAAAATTAACATAGATCTAATAACTTATAAGAAAATCTCATGCAGACCAAATTTGAATGATTTATGTAGAAGATAAGGAACTATGTTCTTCTGCCTGTACTGGGGTGTATAGCAGTAACATGACAGCATGTTAATTTGGTGGCTGTTCTTAATCAGAAATATTTGAGTACCTGAGAGATTCTGTAGTGCAGAGTTTTCTCATCTTTGTATCATTATCACACCTTCTTTCCACCTTGGTAAGATGTCAAGATCTGGCATTTTCTTTAGGAAGGGAACGGTTACTGTGGGATCATTTAATTCCTGCAGGTCAAAGAAAAAATAAATTGAAAAATCACACCTAATTTTCACTCCTTGTCTTTTAGGTTTATTATGTAGTATCTTCTGTTATATCAAGATTTATTATCATTTCTAAATTGCATAAGGCTAAAAAAGTTATCAGAAATGTGTATGAAACTTGAAAGTTTGTGATTTCGTCTTCAAAAGAAAATGCATTCTTAGAAATTAAAAATTTCACAATAATGTCTGTGTCTTTGTAGAGTATGTTAAGCAGCTTGCCATAATTATTTTTTGATAAAGCATGAGGTGATATTTAAAGATATAAAAAGAAGTGAAGTGACTGTCCAACATCTGTTACTTGGGTAAACTGCTACCATGAAACTAGTCCAAAAACTGGTCTACTTCAAAGATTGTGATTTTATTTGTAGATTAAAGTGGGTGAATAGTTAATCAGAATTGTTTTGTCTGTTACTTTATTCTTGACGAGAATCTTGTGCACTACAGAGTGATACTGCAACGGCATTTGCTTCGACCAATAAAGTGTGTAACCTCATTGTATTGCTATATTGTAATTAAATTTTAAAATACGTACTGATAAAAATATATGCTAATATATGCTAAATAAATTGTAATAGACAAAGCTTTCCAGACACTATCTTTGTTTGTCATGCAGTGTTAGTTAAGAATATTGGCTTTTTGCATTTCTTTATTTCAATTTTGAAAGAAAGGCCTACTGAAGCTTTGTGCATCTCTCCTGTATCATGGGATAACATGTCTGGACTATGCTCCAGTGAATGTTTTTCATTTTTTTAACACTGATGCTTTACTTCCAACTGTCAAAATTAACCTGGAACACAGTCCTTGGTAAAGATGTGTCCCCATTGCAATGCTCTCGATACTCAGGAGAAGCTGATAACTAATCCTGACAGACTTTGTTTTTTTTCTTAGATGGTTATGGAGCAAGGGAACTGGCTTGTGGGTGGAGATCTACAGGTCCTTGATCGTATTTATTGGAATGATGGCCTTGATCAATACCGCCTCACTCCAGCTGAACTAAGGCAGAAATTCAAGGAAATGAATGCTGGTGAGTAAATTTTTTTTTTTCTTTCTTTCTTCCTGCAGAGACTTATCCAAATGTCTGCTGCCACCAGTGTAGCTGGCATTGTTTCAAGGATGAAAAT
The DNA here is from genome assembly GCF_000277835.1 of Geospiza fortis. Lineage (NCBI taxonomy): Eukaryota > Metazoa > Chordata > Aves > Passeriformes > Thraupidae > Geospiza > Geospiza fortis. Next base: position 14,113,193 of record NW_005054304.1, read on the forward strand.
TTTGAATGCTCTGGTAGGTGGCATTCTTTACTTTTAATAGAAATAATTTTTATGATCTGAGGAATTGCATTGCCTAAATACATAACAGAAGGTGGTAATGCCTGAAGTTCTGAACTTTATCTTTCCATGCACTGTAGACATGTTAGTGATGCAAGAAAAGATAATGTTAAAATGTGGTAAGTTGTGATTTAAAGATCAAGTTTGGCCAAAACTACAGAGGTATGGTTGAATGCTGAGCTTTCATGCTCTGCTATTTTTAACTCTGTTCCATGCTGCTTCTGGGGAGCAAGGCTTATGAAAGTAGTGCAGGTAGACTAGTGCCAAGTTTACTTTCAAGAAATAAAACAGTTTTTTTCACAAAAGTGGTTGTGTTAAGCAGATAAGTAAGAGGCTGAGGAATGTCATAAAGCAGAGAACAAACATGCTGCTTTCACTGTGCAGTGACAGGCAGCTGCGCTTGTAAATGTGAGGAGAGAAATTAACATTGAGAATGAAAAGCACAACTGGTCCTGAGCTCCTGTCGTTGTTCTGTGTGGTTGGTAGGTTCTGTGTAGGAGCTGTAGGTCTGCAATATCAGTCTTTTGGCTAACCCCTAAACAAACACATATTTGAAATCTGAAAAATCCCTGTTCTCTAGGTTTCATTGGTTCCATATTGGAAAACCTCTTGTTACAGTGGTTTTACTGTCTTGCGGGGCACTTTAGTTCATCTAAATTTGCAGGAGAGAGAAATCCTGTGGCAGGGTTTTTCATGGAAGGTTTTGTAATACTGTGGAATAGCAGTTAGCCTTGCTTTGTTCTTACTGTGCTTAAAATCTTCTAAACTAAGATGAAGGAAATTTAGTAAGGAACATTAAATCCCCTTTCATTAGTTTTGTTCCAAACAGCTCCATTTGTTCTTTTGATGATATATTTAGCCTTTAGGATAGGTAGCATAGTTTTATTTCTTATTAGAATACAATACCTTTATGCAAGTGAAAAATCCAAATAGAAGTTGGAGAAACTAGAGTAGTTCTGCAGAAAATTCAGGAGTTAACGAAGCTGATTTTTTGTATGGTTGTTTTTTATTAATTTTTCTTACTAAGTACAGTAATTTTGTAATAATTGATAATTCTTTAATGACCTGTGAGCACTGCTATTACACTTGTTTAGTAGAGCTCAGAGAAAAGCATATACTGAAGATTTTTCCGTGGCTGTACAACTCCTGATAAAATAACTTGCTTCTATATCTTTTGTCTTGTTTTTTTTGCTCCCCAGATGCTGTCTTTGCATTCCAGCTACGCAACCCGGTGCACAACGGGCATGCGCTTTTGATGCAGGATACTCACAAGCAGCTTCTGGAACGCGGCTACCGGCGCCCCGTGTTGCTCTTGCACCCCCTCGGGGGCTGGACAAAGGAGGATGATGTTCCTCTCATGTGGCGCATGAAGCAGCACGCTGCAGTACTGGAGGAGGGAATCCTGAATCCAGAAACAACAGTGGTAGCTATATTCCCTTCCCCCATGATGTATGCAGGACCAACTGAGGTAAATACATCAGGAGTTTAAAGCGAAACAAGCCCCTTTTCATAGTGCACTAAGATACTTTGTGTGATGTCTGATGTTTGTGTGTTGTGTTGTTTTAATGGAGGGAGAGAGGAGACTAATTTGGCTTGGGAAAGTAGATTATCAAGTCTCTGTCACCAACCAAAACATTATCTTCTGAAGAAACTTGTATATTGGAGGATTTTGCTGGAAATGGTGGGAGAAAATATTGTGTTTATAGGTTCCTATACAGTTACAAGGATATGATAATAATTTAATCCTTCCTCCTTTTTTTACAGTCTTTTCTAGAAGGAATTATAAGATCTGTTAACATACGAAGTGATTGTTCTAAATGTTAAAAATACTTAAATTTTATGATTGTTAAGCAGGAAGTTTATATGTTGGAGGGGCATTCACAAATTAAGAAAAAAGCAGTCTCTTTATTTTCTTTATTTTTTGGCAAACTTAATTCAGAGAGAATTGTTTCGAGGCTTTTGTATGAAATAATTCTTTGGCAACACTTTATTTAGGAGCCAGGTCTTGGGTTGGAGTCCCTAGAGGTTTGTGGGAGGCAGCAGAAAGAATAAATGTTCTTAGTTGAGGACAGTTCCTTGAGGGGATATTGATTTTCCATCTCATTCCTTTTTTTTTTTCCTTTTTTTTTCCCCTCCTTGCTGGCCTCCACCTTGATTTACAGAAGTTCAAGTTCTGACCAAGCTCTGAGGTTAACTCTGAGGTAGCTTTTTTCATATATAGGAGATCTTGCTAGTGAAGTTAAATTAGGCAGATGCCACTTATTTTCTGCTGGCCAGTTGACTGCTCGAACAGCTTTTAGTGCCTTTTGGTCCGGAGAAAAAAATGCAGTCCAGATTTAGCTGAGGCATGTGAGTGAGTTCATGTGGGGAATCTTCTGCTGTTCTCCGTAGACCTTTTGTGAGAATTAACAGAAATCCTTCACCTCATTCTTGTATGTGTGAGGAGGAACAAAATCCACATTCCTTATTCTGAACAGGATAAAATTTTTCTCCTTACTTATTTTTCTCCTCCTATGACCTATGAGGTCATTTCCAGTGACCTCAGAGTACCGCCTCACAGTAATGTTTGTTCAAATAATAAGAGAGATTCTTTCTTTAATAATTTTCCATAGGTTATTTAAAAGTCATTGGTACTAGATCTGTTTCTGTAGCACAAGTGCTTTACAGAAGAGCAAGCAGCTGGTAATATGGTTATCTATAGGGTGGATGTGTCCTTCCAGTCTTTAAAAATCCTAATGGACAAGTTTAATAAATATCAGTTTAGCATTTTTTGTATTTTTAACATTCATAAGTGCCTCGGAAGAAAAGAAACAGTTCTGTAAGGCAAAGCTGTATCAAAATGTAATAAATTCAGCTGCTTAGGAAAGTTAATCTATTGCAAGCATTCGTGTGCAGTGTGTACCTGGTTTATATATCCTTTGGGTTTTAATGTTCATGCAGACGAAGTGTTAGTTCTACCTTGAACAACATCCTTGCCACATGTACAAGTTGAAAATGCTGAACATGGGTGGTTTTTCATTCTGAATGGTGCTGAAGTAACTTTGAGTACCTACTGTGCAGATAAAAAGGCGACAGTATGTTTTAGCTGTAAGTTTGATGGTGATCAACTTAACTGGTTCTTTATTATCTTGTGGCTCCATAGTAAAAATCACATCTGATGAAGGAAAACATAGTAGTTACAGAGTGCATGCCCATTTTGAGAGCTGCAGTTTTGGAGCATTTTCTTCTGTTAATTGTTTTTCCTGTCTCTGTTGTAGGTTCAGTGGCACTGCCGATCCCGGATGGTTGCAGGAGCTAACTTCTACATTGTAGGGCGAGATCCAGCAGGGATGCCACACCCTGACACTGGGAAAGACCTGTATGAACCAACCCATGGTGCCAAAGTGCTCACAATGGCTCCTGGCCTCCGAGCACTGGAAATTGTACCCTTCAGGGTTGCAGCCTATAATAAAAAAAAGAAGTGCATGGATTATTATGACTCTGATCAGTAAGTTGTATTTTCATTTTAAGAACATTTTGAGCATTAGCAGCCTCTTACCCCTGCCCATATTAAAAAAAATTGTTTATAGTTAAATTTATATTGCTCAAATAGGGCAGTGTTGAAGATGTGATTTTATATCAATGTAGCTTTTAGACAAATGTAGCTTGATTTCAGCATGATTTGCTTCACAGTGCAGCTACCTGATCTAACTTTAGCTGCCACATGAAGGCTCCCCGGGTACTGGGGTTTCTCTGATTCTGGAACATAATGGCACAGATTGGTAAATCCAGAGAAAGATATTGTTATTTATTATAATGGTAAAATTAGCTTTCTGCTGCTTTGTCTTTCTAAATAAGCTTCTCAGGTGTCGGGTGTGCATCAGATAGGAGGGAAGAGACACAGTGAGAGTGTGCAGCGTGGAAAAGAAAGTGGACAAGATGGGGTGACAAATAGCTATTAGTAATAAAGCACAATGATGCCCTAAGAATATTCTGTGTCCCAGGGTTTTCAGCTGTTTTGTTGGTTTTTTATTTTTAATCCAGTTACAGAACAGTTCATTTAATCTTCTGTATGCATACTTCAATGATATTTTTCCCTTGTGTGGGATAGCAGCGTTCAAAACTTTGTGTATGTGTTGCTCTGGTGACAATGAATGATACTGGGAAGATGACTTGTCATTTTAATTTAACCCTCTTTATTCAGATTATTGACATGTACTTTTGTTTTACATCAAACTGCAGTTGAAGTTGGTACTGAAATGCAAACTTCTCTGGGCACCCTGTTCAGTGCCTCACCACCTTCACAGGAATGAGTTTCTTCCTAATATCTAATCTAAACCTACATTCTTTCAGTTTGAAGTCATTCCTCCTTCTACTATCACCACATGCCCTTGCAAAAAGTTCCTCTCCAGCTCTCTTGTAACTTTCTTTAGGAACATGAAGTTGCTATAAGGTCACCCTGGAGCCTTCTCTTCTACAGACTAAACAACTGCAACACCCAGCCTGTCTGCAGAGGAGAGGTGCCCCAGCTCTCTGATCAAATTTTTTGCCCTCCTCTGGACTCGCTCCATCAGATCCATGGACTTCCTATGCTGAGGTCCCTAGGGTCTGGATGCAGTACTCCAGGTGGGCTGTCACAAGAGTGGGGTAGAGGGGAAGAATCACCTTCCTGGACCTGCTGGTCATACTTCAATACAGAAAGATCAAAGTGAAGTAGTTTTATTGGTATATCAATTCTTACTAAATTAGAATAGTAGGGGAGTAGCAATGTGACAGGCCAAAATTCAGAATATTGATTGTCTGTTCATCAGTACTGTACCATTAGCAGGATAGATGTGATTTGAGTCAAGTAAAATTAGTAAAATTATACCTCTGTCATTAGCTGTAGCAAATGATTAAAGAGAACCCAAACAACTCTTTGAGATTTCTTTATGAAAAGCAGTGGGAACAGATTCTCCCTTCTGTCAGACTACATCATGTGCACCCTTTTATCCTTTCACTGTGTCTATGAAGCCTTGGTTTGGGGCACTTTTTTCCATGATTCTATAAGTGTCATGGAAAAAAGACCATGCTGCCACTAATGTGCAGTTCTGCCCTGGTGCTGTCAGGATGTAAGCCCATTTTTCCCGTCCCATTTGCCCTGGATGCTGTTTGTAGATGGGCTGGTGTGTGGCAGCAATCCTCTAGGTGGCAATGCTGACACGTGCAGGCTCCCATCACTGCTCCTGCCTGCCAGACGGAGCACTGTGGTAGGCTCCAGACAGAGTTAGAGCCTGGGCGGGTGCAGCTGGCTGCCTTTCAAGATAGTCTGTGTAATGCTGAAAATGTGGCAGACTCCTGGACCATGTGGTGTTTGACTCTGCAAGGAGGATGGCAGGGAAGAGAGGATTGCCTGGAAACATGAGATGATCAGTACTGGTGGAAGACCTTTGGATGTGAAATAATGATGTTTGTGGAAATGTTTCCTGAGCTCACTTGGTGAAAAACACATCATGAAAATGTGGGAAGGAGGGTTGTATGCATAGAAGCATTGCTGTGACTTGTATCAGAAAAGGATAATTTGGTTATCTCTTGCACCTTTCTCAGTTTTTTGAGGCTTGGACATTTGACAGCCAACTAGACAATTCCAGAATTTACATCACTAATGAACATGTGGAAGCTTATGGCAAAGGGGTTTCCCTTGGACTGAGCTAAAGCTGTGTCTTAGCTGCTGGGTGTAGTTATTCTTTCCCCATGTGGTCATCTCTTCTGTTCTTTCAGGCCTCCTGGACTCCTCTGTCTGGGAAGATGCTTGTGAGAAGCCATAGTAGACCCCATCTGCTGTCTTGAGTGTGTCTGTAATTTGGTAGAGTCACACCCACACCTGGCTTGGCAGCAAAGACATGCAGAGGTTTTTGCAGTTGGGCTCTTTGCTGCCGTTAGTGGAATACCTTTTGGCTTCTGAGGAAGTCCTAACACAAGGATGGTGGTAGATGAAACTTTGGCTCATGGTGAGAGGTTACCAAAAGCTTGGTCCAGCTGCCAGAGGGATGTCTGGAAAGCTGTGGCTGCAGAATTAGCAGTGGCAGAGTTGCTTTGCTCAGCTTTTAAGAGAAAGGTGTAACACTTGCTGACAGCATTCCTTGTATGCCTATGGGGATGGGTTCAGAGGCTGGGTCACCACTGGTCAGCTGCCTCCAGTGAGGTGCTGGGCAACTGTGTGAGACCTGGCTGTGCCTGAGCTGCTCATGACCTTGCTGGCAAGCCTGGGCAGCATGAAAAAGCCTACACTGGCCCTGCCTCCAAATTAGTGCCAAAGACCCTCTCTGCTCTGGTGTGCTGCCTGTGATTCCAAGAGGTTGTTGTGCTTGAAGTCTTCTGCTCCCAGAGGTGACCACACAAGCACAGTTTTGTGGAGTTGGTATAGAAGGTCAGTTTGTTTCTCACTTTGTTAGTACCCTCCAGAACATGTGCTGCCCTTGGAGTTTCAGTTGACCCAGTGGCTGCTTAGGACCAGTCTGGAGACTGCTGACTTGGTGTGTCAGGACCTCGTGTTGCTGGTTTAACAGTACTGAGCTGCTGTGTGGGAGCTGAAGTCACTAGGCCCCTGTCAGTAAGGAAAGGCGGAAATATCCTGATTGCATTCAGGATTACAGCATTGTCTGTGAGGAAAGGGAGTAAGGAAAGACTGACCTGGAAGCATTTATAACAGCTGTGCAGCAAGTGTAGTTGCAAAGTGATGCACAAAGTTTAACTTTTATAAATTGCTTAAATTATTTAAATAAAGTTACCCTTTAGAACATTAAGACATACAAACAACCAATGACTTGGAATTATATTAATGTTTTACCTCATGAAGCTAGCACAATTTTAAATTTGTTTCTTGCACATCTTAGAACTTGGTTTAGCACCTCATGAAACTGAACGCTTGAAACTTATTTTTTGAAAAACAATTTGTCTGAAACTTAGATCTAGGAGAGTGATTTGAGGAGTGCGTTTGAAGGGATGTATAGCAGCACAGGTAGAGCTAATTTCATTTTTTTTCCCCTTTGGTCAAAATGAGGATAATAAAAATGAAATTACCATTTTTGCTGTTGCTCAAGTCAGATAGAAAGCCTAATCTAAGTTTCTGTGTGGGAAGCTTGAGCGTTTCCACTTGCTTAGAATTCTGAATTAATGCATATAAAAGCTAGCAGGAATATTATTACAGTCCTTATCAAAGTTTTTGCACTTTTCGATTCCATAAAATTTTTGCTCTGTAATTGAATATATCTAAATGTGTTTTAGAAAAGCTTATAGGAAGAACTGTAGTTATAATGGAGTAATTAAATTGAATGTCTAACCTGTAAACAACTGGTAGAGTGAAGTGTAAAGAAAACAACCAAAGAACCAAGAAACCAACAAATAACACCACTACCTACCCCCGAAGAAAGCTTCCCAATGCTGAAATTCCTTCAGAAAGTCAGTTAGTGTGCTTCTTCAACCAAAAAGTCCTCACAAACAGTTACCACAGACAAGTGTAATTTGGGATTGGTGGCTTAATAATAGAAATTGGTTTTGTGAGTAGAGAGTTCCAATTCTTTATGGAAGATCAGTCCTATAAAATGCAGCCACAGACTGCTGCTGAGAAAAAACTCAATTAAGAAAGGAAATTAGTCTGGCAATTAAAAAAGCCACAACAGTGTCTGGAATTAAATTACTTTTTTTTTTCTTCTGAAAGAAAACCAAAGAGAACATTTTGGCTAAAAGAAACCCATAAGTAAGGTGACTGGAGCAGATTGTTCGTGCTATCTATAAAATGTAAATGAAGCATGGGTATCTGTGAAGAAGAGAGATTTTAACTTTATATCTTTTTTTCTGGGACCTTTAATATGGTTGCCAGTACTGCTTTAATCCTATAAAATCATACTTGTAGGGGAGCTGTTCCAACTAAGTACATACTGTTCTCAAATGTGTTTTTTAAAGTGATAGTAAGAGGCTGCAATAAGCACACTTGACTGTTCTCCTTAGTTTAGTTATGTGTAATATGGTTTTTCAATTACCATTAGTAGATAACGTAGGATATACTGAAACTCTGCGTCAGGCCAGGAGACTTAAACCCAGCCCGTCAGAAAGGAATTAGGAAAGGATTTACTTTGCATATATTGGTATTAATCACAATATTGTGTTCTAATTTCACGAAGAGTTTGTTCCTAGCTGACACTAGCTGGTTCATTCAGCATTATGGGACATTCATTCCCAAGGCACAGTCTAGACTTCCTGTAAGAGTTATGGTGTCATGACTTGGTGCTGCAAGAGCAAGTTTAAATTCAGAGAAAGTTCTTCTAGAAGGAATTTAAGGTTAGAATTAGACCCCAGATAAGGAGGCTGTGAATTGTCCCAGAAATTAGCCTGAAGTCTAGTAGCGGAGTAGAACATCGCAGTTGTTTTGAAGACAGACCAGGGTGAATAAGTCATGTTATTGTTTTATTTCCCTGTTGTTCTATTTGCCTAAAAAAAAAAAAGGCAAAACTGTGAATGAATGGTCTGTATTTTTATCATGAGTGTTGTATTTAAGAGTAATTCTTTAAGACCTTGAAAGCACCAGACATTGCCTTCCACAGAGAATGGGAATTCCTAGAAGATCATTTGCACATACCTGAGAGAAGGTCAGGGTTCCCAAGATTATGACTGATATTTAGTCATCTTTAGTCTTTCTCCCAGATGAAAAATCTACTATGTAATGTGGTCTATACTTAAATTAAATTTGTAGGGAATACTAAAGCAGAAGAAATGTTCTCTCCAGTTAATGTATTAAAGCACTGTATTGACACCTCAGAGATCCAGCAGAGGAGGCTCCCTGTAGGCCTGTGGCAGTCACTTCCTCCTTGCAAACTAATGATGTCCTTGTTTTGTCACAGGACCTGTAAGGTCTCTGTAATCCCTGTCCTCCATCAGTAAGAAGATTTCACAGTGTGTGTAGGTATGGTTTTTTCCACACTGTGAGTGAAGTAGAGTTCTAGGATGCCATGCCACAGAGCAAATATCAGTCCTCAATGTGAAATGTTCCAGGACTGTTTTTCTGTTGACAAATTTTTGTTGTGGTTCTATTTCTGCCTTCTTTTCCTCTTTCTTTTTGGAGAATGCTTTTAATTGCAGTGGCACAAAGTGTTGTATTAGTACCAGTCAAACTCAATTGCCAGTAAAAAGTCAAATCAATGTAATAAGTATTTAGTAACATCCAATGTGGCTAAAAAAATGCTGATTCCAGCAGCCACTGAGTAAAATTTTCAAAGGCACTTAAATGCCATACTCAGAAAAGGCTTGTGTTAAGTTTCATTGAGGGTCATTTCAAATCTGACAAGGATGGAAATTGAATGACTTTTTTTGGTAGCATCTTTAATGATGAAATGTTTCCTCCTCTCATGTTCCACTCAAATCCACCTTATATACAGTAACTCTTAATGTCCTCAAAATACACTCAGGACGACATTTCTTGGTGACTTCTTTTACTATCTCCTTCTACTAAAGCAAATTACTCATATGCTTTATTTCAAAATGCTTGTGGGTCACATCATGCCATAGTGGTCACAGTACTGATAAGGTTTTTCTCCTTAGCAAGAATCCCAGTTTCTGAAATTTTATTGAAATTTGTAAATGCAGTAATTTTTAAAAAAGGCAAAAAATACTGTCTTGTGTATATATTGCCACGGCTCCATGTGAGTTACTTCAGCAATTACTAATTTGAGTAATTTTTTTTAAAGAAAAACCCTTTCAAAATAGACCTTTAGGATAATGTGAGGGCATCATTAGTACATTTTTAATTTTTAATAGCATTTTGGAAACATTTCTAGAAATATTATGACATGATGAATGTACTGTGTTTCTGATATGAAGCTCACTCACTTTTTTCCTTTCATTTTTTATAATTTCTGTAGATCTCTTTAGCTTCATGTTTCTCTCTTCCTTGGTATCTCAGCTTCTTACCTGCTTTTTGTGCAACTAGGGATAAGAAGCAGCTAAAGGAGTTGTATGTGTTATTGAAGCAAACTTCTCTGACATATCTAAATGTAGTAGTTTGGTAGCATTATTTCACTTGCAGGGCATGGGACAAAGTTGAGTGCTTTTCTGAAAACTTAAGAAACAAGTGGAAATAAAGCGCCTTTTTTTAAAAAATGCTCCAACTTTAGTGTGGAGAAACCACATATGGAGTAACTTCATAGTACTTGCTTTACTCTGCTCTTCCTGATCATCTGAAGACTTGGTATTTTTTTGACAGATTTTTGACAGAATTAACCAGATTTATCACTTCCCCACATATATTTTATATAAATAGTTCTTTGCAAAGCACTCAAGTTACCTTCAGGCAGTGTTAGTGAACAGCAGACATCTCTCTGCTAAGGCATAAAATTTTCAGATGTTATAAATAGCAGTGCCAACTTTTTCTCCCATGGAGCTACACCAAGTTTAATTTTTCATTTTTATGTGATTTATATTTTGCAGGACTAAAGCACAGTTGGGTTTTTTTGTCTTGTGACACTTCAGAAACCCACAGTCCCAAATTTAGAGCAACAAGAAAAGAGCATGTATGACAGTGCTGGTGTGTAAATGTATACAGTCCAAATCAAAAAGTTATGGGGCTAGTGTTATTGTGAAAGGGAACTGTGGAATGCATTCTGCATCTTGCTAACTTCCATACCCTACTGAGCATAGACCAGCACTTAGAGCCAAGTTCTGCCCTCTGATGTGCACACTTGGCTCCTGTTTCTGTCTAAGGCATGTACATCTGAGATCAATACTTGGTTTTTATTTCAAACAGACAAGTAAAGAATGAGTAATGTATACATGTTGCAAATTGAGCAAATGGCATAAGTAAAATTGCATATTTAATTTAGAAATACATATTTTTTTCCTTTGGAACATTTGA
>NW_005054304.1:14124131-14201484 GCF_000277835.1 Geospiza fortis
TGTGAGGAATAATTTAATTTGTGGAGTTTTTCTGCTTATGATTACATACCTGAGAAGTTAATAATAATTTAGAGTCTTATGTAAACAATGGTAAACAATCCTGATCTGTCTTCAGTTTTGCATTTGTCCAACTGAATTTTGTTTTTTAGGGGAAAGGTGTCTTTAGGGGAAGGTATTTTTATTATTCCATTGCTTTTCTCTTTATTTTGAACTGTATATGCCACGCTGTCAATATGCATAAATATGTGTATGTGTGCTCAGTGTCTTGCAGAGGCACAGCTGGGAAGCTTGCCTCTAGATACTGAAGCTTTTATGTTCTCTGTTCTCCAAACAGTCCCTCACTAAGATGTACAATTTTTTTTCCACATTCTCTAGTGGCACTGAAATGACCTTCTTGAACCAGCACAGGAATATTCAGCCAACTCATCAGGCTGGTCCCCTGCCCTGACAAGGCAAGGTGTAAATCAGGATGGCTGCTGTTGCCCTGGCAGAGGGCTCAGACAGTAGGTAGAGTAGATGGTTCTCCTTCAACAGGAGTTTTTTTCCTCTTGGAGGGCAAGCCAGGCTCAATGGAAGCACAGACTGAATGCAGTCCACAGGGGTTGCACGATGCTGCTGTATAGCAGATATTTTTGCCCCCGACGACGAAAAGGAGTGATGAGGAGGACTCCATCTTATTGGAAGGCTAATTAATTACTTTATTATACTATATTATTCTATATTATATTACACTATGTTACATTACATCTAAACTGAATCTGCCAAGCACTCCACTGCACTGAATCTTGTGACTGTCAGCCAACAGTCCCAATACACACGCACCTGGATCCAATTGGTCAGTGAGTCAAAGCACTCAGACCAGAATCCAATTGTCAATTCCCTTCAGGTAAACAATCTTCCACTATGCATTCCACTTGTGAACAAACACAGGAGCAGTAAATGAGATAAGAGTTGTTTTTTCTTTCTCTGAGGTTCAGAGAATGTGAAACCCAGAAATATTCTTGGGAAGAATTGTGCCTTGCTTTTCTCTGTGAAGAGGAATGTGGCTACACGGCTAAAACCTCAGGAGTTACCGAAGCTGAATATTGTAGAGGATGTATATTCCTGAGATTTACTGCCATTGCTGGCCTTGAAATGACAGCTGCTATACAGCATTATACTCCTAAGAAAGACATGTGTAAAGTATCAAGAAAGTAGAAGGAATATGAGCAACTTTGCCTGCCTTTAATGTATGTTCTTTTTTCCCTCCCTTTTCCTCCACCCCTACCCTGTCAGCCATGAAGACTTTGATTTTATATCGGGGACCCGCATGCGCAGGCTGGCTCGGGAAGGACAAAACCCGCCGGAAGGCTTCATGGCTCCCAAGGCTTGGACTGTGCTGACAGAGTACTACAAATCCTTGGAGAAGGCTTAGGCCTCTTATTAACTGCAGATCAACCTTTGACGCCTGATTTATTTACGAGAAGGGGACCACACAGTCACCATTCATGTTGCTTTGTTGTGGTGTCTGTCAGGAAGTTCTCTGAAAACAGACTCTTTCTTCCTAACTTAGCATCATTCTTTGCCTGCCCTTATGGGTTCTATTATGTCCTGGCACCTAACTAGCTGCTGGTTTTAATGTCTTCTCTTTTATTACAGTTAATATTCTTGCAGTAGGATTTTTAACTCCTGTATTTTTTTTTATATTTTACTGCCTCTGTCCTGAGTTCTGCAGCTGTTAAATAGATGCAGCTTTTTCATATGTTATTTAAGCTGCTGGGTAGTGTCTGGTTTTAGTAGTCTGTAGGAGAAAATGTAAGAGTTAATCCTTTAACTATGGATAGATTATCTATAAATCAAAAAAGTAAAGAATGTTTCAAAATATCTGTAAAAGTGTCTTCATCTTTATCTCATCATTATCATCTCCAGAAGCACTTAAAATTTTTTTCTGACTATGTAATCAAAAAGCAGAAGGTTTTTTTTATGTAGCATAATTAACATTTTGCTTTCTTTGTTTAATTTTGGAGTTTATTTAGTTGTACATTGATTCTCTTCTGCTGTGGACCTGTAAAGATGGCCAAGTAATAAATAAAAGAAAATATCCAGTTTTCAGTTTCAATTGTAACAAATTCACATATTGTTTTTGTATATGCTTGCTGCCATAGGTGTCAGTAGGGTATGTTTTATTTCATTTGATGTAACTTACTGGTTTTTGAGTCCAGATATACTTAATCAGCCTACTACAACTTTTTAAAAAGCATGATAGCCTGAACTTAATTTCATGTTTAATAATTGCAAGAAAAATAAAGAAAATCCTTAGATTTCGGTATTTCCTGTGGTAAAAATGCTTTGTTTAGATATTAATTTTCTGTCTATTTTTCAAGGTCTCCAGAGAGTAATCTTGTGAGTCAGCTTTGCTTGCTTTAAAGGCAAAGCACATGTTCCTTTAGGATTTTTCAAAAATCCTGAAGAAACATAAGAAATGAAAAGTAAAACATTTCTTCATGTGTAAAGTAACACTGGTGTCTTTTGGTGTCTTTTCAAGCATTTGCAGGTAATCAGTGGAGCAGTCATAACTTCTCTTAGCTAGAAACTGCCTCATATCCGTGTCACAGAAACTTTTTTCTTGTTAAACAGTGTATAGAGGAAGAACCAGCTCAAAATTGTTGTTAGAATGTTGATACTGGATGAAGCATGTGATCATCTAGATTAATTTTTTTATGCCAGGAAGGTTGTGATGAGGGGATCTGTGTAATGAATTGGATGAATGCTACTTGCAGTGTTTGTTTACTTGTTCACAGTAGCATTTAAGACAAATTCTTTGAGACTGACCTCTTCTTTTCTTCCTGTCTCTGAAGAGATGTAGAATATATTTTTTAGTGGAATCTTTACTTTGATAGGCAGTAAGGTGGAATTGGGAAAAATGAGAGGCTTGTTTATTAGCAAACCACAACAGTTGCTTGAGACTGTTTTAGTAGTGTCAAGCTTATTTCTTCAGAATCACTGAACAGATTTTCTTCAAACTTGGCTTTCTTTTTAGGTTGTATCAATATATAGGATGTATAAAATCCAGAAGAAAGAGTCCGTTCATCCATGTGCAGCTGTTCATTGAAAACTTCAAGATTAACCATGAAGGTGAACTAGAGTTGTCAGCTGCTAAAATGGGATTTGCTGTTGGAAGTTGCAGTTTGGACTCTTTGCTGTCAGGTTTGATTCTTTTGCTAGCTGTGATGAAAGATAATATTTTAACAGAATAGCAAACACAGGTGAATGTCTACAGAAGTTTATGTTTTTAAAATGCTGTATGAAGCCTGGAAAATAAATGGGAGTGGTGATCGTGAATTTGAATCATCCTGTGAAGTGAATTTAGAAGCAGAAATGCCTTCAAGCAGATTAAAACAGTGATAACAAGCAGATCGCGTTTTCTAGATGTAACCCATGTTCTTGTTACAGTGCCTCTGCAAAGCATTTCGTGGAGGGCTCTGCATTAAAGAAGCGGCAATATTTTGTGAACCTAAAGCCACAGCATTCCCAGCATAATGCTATTGGGAACAGGAGCATCTGATCAATTTGTAGGCAGGATTTGCTCCATACAATTATATTTTCCTGTGTCATATGAGTTTTCACTGTAGAGTTCAAATTTTTCCTCCTGTCTGCACCTTCCATATTTAAGGAAGCCATACTTACAAGAAAGGGCTATCCTACCAGAAATTTTTCTTTTGCCAGTGTCTCTAGCTTTTCCCTGTCTTCTCTCAGTGGATAGCATTATCAGTTGAAAAGTCCTAACATTCTGCTTTCAACAGTAGGTTCAGTTTCATTAAGGGTGCTATGGCATTTGAGGTGCTTCTGAGACAGCAGTTGGGGTTCTCCAGAGGCAGCAGCAGGACTAATGAGGTAAGGGTTGTTGCACCAAACACGTGCCTTCCCACCTGCTCTGGCATCAAAGAGCTGTGACCTCAGGACGTGTCATGCAACAGCAATAATGTGATCTCATATGATGATAGGACTACATTTGATAGGATTACATTTGATCAATGTAAGCAGGACCTAATTTTGCAGCTAGAAAATTAAAAAGCTACATTGTCTCCCTTCTTCATTTCCTAAAACATTTTTTTTTAACTGTAAAAATACTGGTATGTATGGGAATCACGTATCTAAGCAGTTGTATAGGCGTGTTGCTACTTCCAATCAAACTTCCAAGCGTGCCATCTTTCTAAAAGTTATTTAGCAGTCAAGAGGAATTTTACCCTGTTTATGAAGATGACAAATTTCAAGAAGTGTTTCCCCTGCCTGATGTTTTCTGCCTCTACATTGATTTACCTTATAAATGGTTTTTTACCTGCTACTGTTGTACAGGATATTTTATGGCAGTTATCCTGTACTTTTTGTACAATCTTGAGGTAATTATTCTCTTCCAGAGGATCATTCTGATGTATTGGGCAAATGATCTATGAAAGTAGTAACACTCTTGATCCGTATGGCTAATACAAACACAGTCAGCTTTTCAAATTACAAGATGAGCAAGGTAGGTGGAGATTATCAAACCCTAAACTTTAAAATAAATGGTACAAAATTACTGCATCTCCTAGGTGAAGTAATTCCTGCAGTACCCATAAGCAACTAAAGAAAATAGAAACTTTTTCTAAAGGACCTTATGACTGAGAATTCATTTTTTTCCTTTGTGAGTTCTTTTATGCCTTTTTTTTGCCTGGCAAGAATATTCAGGGTAACTTTTCACATGAGGATCTACAGGTTGTGATGTAAAAATAGTAGATAAATGCTGAGGATGCTGATTTCTGATTTTTTTCTTTCAATAGGGAATCTGAGCACTAGCAATTCAGTAGTGCTTTAGAGATGCAAAATGGAGAATGCAGACTAGGTCCCAAGTTGTTTTTCAGATGCAGTTTGGAGCTAATCAAGCTTCTACATCTGGAATAACACAGTAGAAATCAGGAGGGGAAGCAAATGAGAGGCTGTCCTGGCATAGTGGTTGTGGAAATAGACAAGGGTAGTCAATACTGTAATTTGCCTGAATTTGACCCTCTCTTGCATTTCAAATTTCTGTAATTTTAAAAAGTTTCATAAGTGGGTCATTCAAAGCATTAAACTTCCTGTCTTTCCATGCTAGACAGAGAATAAAAGTTACTCTGGGCATCCTAAACAAATATTAGTAGATTTTTAAAAGACTATTTTTCCTTCCCAACAGTTTAAAGGTGCTAACCAGCGTATTACAGCCTTTCCCTATAAATGTTGATAGCTTCAACAAGTGTGTCTGTGTATTACTTTCAAAATTCCTTTTATCTCTAGTCATGAACCTTAAAGTTATCATGCTAGGGATTGTAGGAACACAGAAAAAACCCTCTCATCTCTGCTTCCCTGTGAGTCAGAAGATCTGTTACTGCATCTATGGCACCATCTCCAAAAACAAGGAAAGGTAATACTAATCCTTCACTTAATATGGGAGAATTGATAAGGAAGAAAGAAGATGGAAACTGGATCTTCATCTAACTTTGCATGTATGTCTATAGGAATGATATTTACTGTGGTGTTAGAATGTTTGTAAGAAATGTGTAGAGATGGTATTCTACTCAAACCTGACATAGAATCCCCTCACCATCACCTGTAAAAAGCCAGGCACTTCAGCCTGGAATGAGCTGGCCAAATTAAACACTGCAATGAAAGCAACTGACAGCTCAGATTAAGCATTTTGTTTGTCTTTTTGAATTGGTCTTTGAAACTTACTTACCAAAATTCTTGATTTAAATGCTATTAAAAAGAAGAGTGACTCTGGTTCCATTTTTTTCCCATGCTTGGGTTTTTACAGATGGAGCTGAGACGCTAGACTGCAAAGGGGAAATTTAAATTTCCAATTTAATGGATATGAGAGTTCCTGGATAGCAGCTAAACAAGTGCCAGGTAAACATGTGATTTAAAGGGTGAATGTGCAGAGATTTCTGCTAATTTGTGTTGTTTTTACCTTGAAGAAAGCCTGGGGGCTGGAATACCAGCGCCTCTTTTAAATTAGCTTTTTCATTCACAAAAAACTTTTTGATTATGAATATAGCTGGATTTTTGACTAGGCTTTTGAAGTGTCCATTGAAGGGGTTTCTTTGTTTCTCCTTCAAGCTCTGTGTCTGTTCTTGTGGTATTAATTTTTTTTTACCTGTATCCCTTTTCATTATTTAGTCTTTATTAAAATCACTCTTTTCTTCTCTGTGGAGGTTATATATGCTCATGAGCCAGAATCATGCATTCAGTATTTCCAGAACTGTTTGCCCTAGAAACCTCATCTTGATATAATTTTGAAGTTGAGGGGGAAAGGCAACTACACTGAAAGCTAGAAAACACAGCTTTAAAGCCACATCTGGAATTCTTAGACTGTTAGTGGCTCCAACTTTAAGCAGAGAGTACAGAGATTTTATATGCCATAAAACTCAAGTGGCCTTGGATCCAGTATGAGTAGTCACCCGACTGTCATGTTAAAATCCATCTACACAATGCTTTGAAGAGTGATACCTGTCTATGTATAAATTGAGGAAAAAATATCAGTTTCAGTATAAACTTTACAGGGCTGAAAATAGTGCCCAAATATTGCTTTTATCCTCTGCAAGCAAAGCTGTTTTTTTTCTGTGGAGTCCTATATTCGTCACTATAAATTTCATCATATGAGAGGAGTACAAATATTTTGGCCATATCCATTTATTTTCATCTCATAGCAGCAGTTATGGTGCATGTAAAAAAAACCCTTTCAGTCTAAGCTGTGAGTTTTTATATTTTACTGAGCACCTGCAGCTCTCCAGGCTTTCTACCCAGATGACTTGTGCTTGAATTGTTGTGGTCTAAATCAATTATTTTTGTAATGCTTGATAGTAAAGTTCATTGCAAAAGTTGTGATGAGACAGATGAGAGACACCAGTATCCATGTGTTAATGTTCCCTGAACATTGTTGATACGTTTTATTTGTTATAAAACATGACAGTTTTTTCAGGACAAACCTACTCTTAACATGGAAACATTTCTCTGATTTCAACAGTGTTCCTTAGAGAATGAGAAATTATTTAGGCTTTGTTTTATTAATTTGATTCATCAACAGCTCTCTCAAGGACTTAAGTGGAAGCAGAAGAAACTCCTTTACCCTTAAAGATTGGGTTCAAATGGGCTGCCTGCTGTAGAATGGAAAACTGTAGTTGATTAGTCAATGGAAGGTTATTTGCAGGATTGCTCATGTGTTATTGAGTTCTGCCTTGTTTATAGTTCATCTATGACCTGTGAAAAACAATATTTTAATGATTTGATTCAATTGTTTCCAGACAATGAAGACAATTATGAGGCAAGTTCATGATTAATTTTCCACTAGGAAAAAGTTTAGTGTTATTACTGCATCCTAGTTTAAATATAAACTGTCTGAAAGATAGAGTGTTGCAGTTATATGAGCAAAAATTTCCTATCATACTATGTGACAGCAGGGCTATAAACATACCATCAGAGCCAACATCGTAAGTACAGTGCAAAATGGTGAGTATTATTGACACTTCTTCATTAGAGACAGTTATTTATAACTCCTTTGTTCCTCATTTCTTCAAGGAAAAATACTCCCTCTTCCTGAAAACAGAAAACATGTATTCCTTACTTGGTAGTTAGAGATGCTTAGAATAGCAGTGATTCTTCATAGTTTTTCTGATTTGCTGTGAGTATTTTTAAATATATGGGCGCTTCTGACCTCTACCATGAAATGGATTTGGAAAGAACATTTAAGTTTTAAAGTTTTTCTTAGTAATTATTCTTGGCTATTTTGCTTTTTGTAGTTGATAATTTTCCCTTCTGTACAAAGTTGTCTTCTAAACATCAATCTCATGTAGAGATTGGTGAATTTTCATCAACTACCAAAACAACTCTAACCCTTTCCTTTTTCATATTAGCCTTTTGTTAAGGGATTCATTCATTTTGTGAGGATTTCTTGTCAAATACTTTATGGGCTGGAGAAAAGTGTATTTAAAGATGGTGATTTGGTGGTGGAGAATTCCAGGATAACCTTATTCAAGCACTGACAATAAAAACTCACATCTTGTAACATGTGGTTTAACCCCAGCTGGCAACTAAGCCCCACACAGCTGCTCACTCTCTCCCCCCATGTCTGGATGGGGGAGAGAATCAGAAGGGTAAAAGTGAGGAAATTTGTGTGTTGAGGTAAAGACAGTTTAATAGCTAAAGCAGAAGCCGCACACACAAGCAAAGAAAACAAGGAATTCATTCACTGCTTCTTATGGGCAGGCAGGTGTTCAGCCATTCCCAGGAAAGCAGGGCTCCAGCCTGTGTAATGGGTTCTTGGGAAGAAAACCACCATCACTGCAAATGTAAGCCTCCTTCCTTTCTCTTCTCCCAGCTTTTTATGCTGAGCATGCTGCCATAAGGTATGGGATATTCCTTGGATCAGCTGGGGTCAGATGTCCTGGCTGTGTCTGCTCACAGCTAACCTCCCCGTTGGGGTGACAGTAACCAGCACAACTTCAAAAGAATATTGTGCTGTTCCTATAATTACAATTAAGGTTCAAATGCAAATTTAAAGCAGCACATTCTACCTAAAACATGCGCACAATTTTAATGTGCTTGAAAAATTAAACATAGAAGTTCTGATTTATGCAAGTGTCCCCCCTTGATAAGGGACCAATGTATTTTTTCTCTCCTATTCAACCATTTGCATTGTCTTCAGTTTGGGAACTTGCTCAATGAGAATTGGCAAAGAACTGAAAATCCCGGTCAATCTAGACCAATCCTGCACTGGACTGTTTCAAACAAGCAAACAAATAAATAATTGAATTTTTTCACCTGTATGCAGTAATTCTTCATTTGAGATTTTCCTACGTAACCATGTAAGTACAGAAAGAAAATTCAGCCTCTCTATGCACTCTTGGTTTGATTATTATCCTACATGTCTGTGGCCCTTGAAGCTAGTGCTAAGGAAGTAGGTTATTTTCCACATTGATTTTCTGACTTTAAATCTGGAAGACGTGTTTGATGTTCATCAATGTGAAGTTGAAGAAAGATCTGTCTGCCTGTGAAAAAATTCATCTGACTGTATTGAGAGCTTCCCGAGCTTCTTTTTTTCAAGCTGCAACAGAATGTTGGCCTACATAGAACTTTTATTTTGACAGAAAAGGAGTAAGCCACTGTTTTTTAAAAAATGCGACACAATTGCGTTTTCCAAAGAAACAGACTTATCTTAACAAGCCAAATAAAGACAAAAATGCTGCTAAATGATCAGTACAAATTAAAGAAGGTCTGCCCACTAAAACCCAGAGTTTTGTGACTGTATACTCCCCAGGGACACTACCACTAATGTCAAGAATTCCAGCACTGAAGATTTTTTGCAGTATGACTTTATTATGGATTTCATGATTCCTGTGGAATTTTCAATGTCTGCTCCATCTCTGTGCAATTTTAACAAAACGTTGTACATTCAGAGATATTATAACAGTGTACATTCCCCTCTTGAATCCTTTTCTTCCTTCTCTCATAAGATACTATCATTGTTTCAGGCTGAAAATGTTCTCAGCTCTGATGGTCTGAGGGAAACATCACAGTTTAAAAGAGAACTCATGCAATTTTATCGGTCAGCTGTGCAAACTGAGAGAAAGAACTGGAGAGTGTTCTGTGACAATGGAGTTTCTGATGTTGGTCAGAGTCAATATAAAAGGAACATACAGTCTGGTTTTTTTGCGGTCTATTACAGCTGTGTAGGGATTTTTTTTTGTTTGTTTGGGAGTTTCTGCTTGTTTTAGTAAACATCAGTCAGCCTGTCATCTTTTAATGGCAGTCTATGAGCCCTTTGGGGAAGTGCAACTCACAAGTTTTAAACCATTGCTCTATAAGAAGAGTTAACAAGTTGTCATTAATTTTGCCTATGTAAAATTACAAAGTACAAATGTCAAAGAAACAAGAATAAAGAGAAAGAAAAAAAATATTATAAATTGAGCAGGCAGTATTTGAGGGGTTAGCATGTTCGTAAAGAGGAACTGAGACCCTGAACTCTGAGATTGGATTTCTTGTGCACTACCTACTGAGCTGGAGCCAAAGCAAATACCACTATTGCTCTGGTAGAATCTTCATCTAGAATAGTCTTGTCTACACAGTGTGTTGAGCCTTGTTTGTGTAAGAAGACGATGTGGAGTATTCATGTTGTTCTATTTGCCTTTCTCTTTAGAAAAGCAAGCGTTGTCTGCCATGTGGTTGCGTGTTAATCATGGCTGCTTTGAGATTATTGGTCTTGGACCTGATGGCCTTGACCCTTCATACTTTGGCTTTACCTGGACTGTAGGGGCTCCAGGAGCTTCTCTTTGGGCTCATCTGCTTCCTAACTGTGGCAGTTGCTGAGTCTCTCTCACAGCCAGAATGTTTGGGTTTCCTGAGCATGCTTTTCAGTGAGCTTTGCTATTTTTATTATTTCTGGAGCATGTTTTTGTGGTCTGTGGTTTTGGGCGCATGTGGTTCCGGGCATGTGGTTCCCCCCTCTCCTTCATCGTATATGTGGAGCTGAAAACAAGATACTGTAGTATAAACCAAAATGTCCTAATTTACCATCTCTCTCTGCCTCTGCTGCTCTTTTTTATGTCACAGCTTCCAGTCAACAGCCTACTTGCTGAGAAACAGAGAATGCATACATTATCCAGCAACAGCTGGATAGTACTGGTGTGCTAGCAATGCTGATTAAGTTACAAATACAAAATACAGTGTCATAGGAGCTAGTGTAAAGAAAGGTATTTCCCTCCCAAACAAACCCAGTAAACCTTTGTTTCTTCACAAGAGCTGTGAAGGTTGGAACAGCTTTAGCTCCAGATATCCTGGATATTTCCATATTCGGCAGAAACTGCTCTTTTGATGTGGCCACATAGTAGAGGCAGTTGCAATACTTGTAACTGCTCTAATTCCATTGCTTCTAGCTCTGGTTATAAAATATTATATCTGTGGAACACCTAGTGGCAAGGCATGGGTGAAGCCTGCTGAAAGAACTTGTGCCAGATCTGGAAGCAGAACACTGCATTTATTTGTAGTTTTTTTTATTTTTGCCATTCCTTTTGTTGGTACAACAATGAGAGTGGTTTCTCTTCAAAAATGAGGAAACACACTACAAGCTCAAGTGACGGGGAATCAGTTGAAGAAAGGAGCTCTGAATTGCCTTTTTCTCTTAATGCCTCTAAATAATACATACTTCATCTTTTGACCTCTTCATTGTTTTGTATTTTGCTCTCTCTAATACTTCTCTGATGAGCAACATAGATCAAAGAGGTTAAACCTTGTATGCTACTAATCTGACACAAAGACTATGTATTTCAATGTAAAATGATAAATAATCATGGTAATGAGGAGAGCCTTTTTGTTTGCAGTAGGACATAATTAACCTGCATCTAGTAGTAATTAATTTGCAAAGTGTTCACAGAACTGTTCTAACACCATCTGTGGTACTGAAGCAAAACCTGGAGAATAGTCAAAAAGTCTTTGTTTTTTTACATGCTTCACTGGAATCAAAGAGCAAAAGAGATGCCCACTCTTTTCCAAGTAGAAACATGCCAATCCTGCAGTAAGTGCAGGGGATGGGAGAACATAAAAAATTCAAATCAATACAGACAAAACACTAAAAGAATTTAGTATTTTCAGTGATACTTTACCAGATTTTCTTGTTAAAGAGATGATTGCATAAAAGTGGAAAGATTAAGCTTGCTTAAAGAACTGAGTATCACCATTTTTTGTTTTTAAACTGATTTTCAGTTATCCAAGAGCTACTAAATTTGTTTTAATTAATAACACTTGTAAATTGTAGGAGGACAGAAAACTGCATTTGTAAAGTGATGAATTTCTTAATGCTTCAGATCTTTCCTTTGTCTCTGCTACCACGACTGTTTTCAACCCAGCCTGAAAACACAACGCTTAAGCTTCACATTGATGGTTATTACACATGAGCATGTCTCTGGGCTCTGTCAGAGCCTCTCTGAGGGCTGTTGACCTTGCACTAATTAGAAGATGTCATTCCCAGTGGGCAAACACCAGATCTGCCCTTAGCACTCGTGCTCTGGGACTAATTTAATGGGTGAAGTGCAAAATACTACATGGATTTCTGTGAAAACAGGCTACTATGGGAACAGCTGTTTAAGCATGTTCTTGCTTTGGGAGGCTTTCAAGCCATTTGGACTTTCTGTGGCAGCCAGTGCTGGCAGATGCCCTCTTATGTTCAGAGGTGAATCTTGTCCCTGGAAAAGTAATTCTGTAAGTGCAAAGAAAGTTCATTGTGGTTTCACTGCAGGAGTCAGTACTTGGTGTTTTCCTGACATTGCTGAACAAGCCTTGCTGTCTTGTATATTAGACTGACTTAATTGGACGATTAGAATATTGTTGAAAACTTAGTTGTTGATGAGGGATTTCTTTTTCCCTTTCTGTCTTAATAAAATTGAACATTCTCTGTTTATTCTATTCTGTAGAAGAATAAAAATCTTCTCTTCGCAAAGTTCTGCTGAATAAGCAGGACTGTATCAATCTTCCTCAAAATGAAATACCAGCCAGACCTGCTGTTCATATGTGACATGCTTATTTGCATTTGCTCTGATCTTTTGCCCAAATAAAAAACCAGGAACTGAATAGGATTTAATTACAGGCTTATTTGAGCTTTGTTTTATGGAGACAGTCATGAAGTGTCATATTTAGCAGAGTAGAACTTTTGAAACATGGTCCTTTTTAGTCTCTCCATTTTATCTTCTGAAGACGGACATATCTGATGTGTGCTTTTTTTGTGTTTTGTTTCATTTGCTTCTCACAAAAGCATACATTTAGTGTAATGAAATTAGGGTACTTCTGTCATAAAGAAAATAGTCCATTAAATGAATATTTTTTTTCTCATGGTAAGTCCTAAGCAAAAAACTGTATTTTTGTTTTTAGGGTATGTAATTTTTTAGGGTTCTATTTCATCAGAGCATGAGGGGGATAATATCAGATTAGATTCATCTTTCTAAAGTTTGATAGGGCTTTTTATTGCTTCTCAGGAGAACTTATCGATTTTAACTTCTGTCAATTTTGGTTTATTGGTTTCTCTGGATTTCTACTAAACCATAGTTATCACCCATGAACCAAACTATTTTACTTGTGGCTTAACCATTTCAACTAATGTTAAAACCATAAATATAAAAATTCAGCCATTTTTAGAAGCAATTTATTTTTTGAACTAATTTTGCATGAATTTTTTCATGTTGTGATGTTTTTCTCATTTATTAGAAAAGTAAGCACTAGATATGTTGATCTGTTTCCACTGGACAAGATGCCTGATGGGTGAGTAAGATGTACTCAGTATGGTGAAATCATGTTACTAGATGAGTTTTATCCTAATTTATGCTCAAGAGGTGAGTTTGTTACTGATTACTGATGCTTTTTGGCTTGCAGAATTAGTTCTGTAGAGTTCTAGTGCTAAGTGTCATTTAGAAAAAATCACATATTGAGAAATACAAGAGACCTTTTAAAATAAAGCTCTACCTTTTTATAATTTTTTGTTGTTCCCATTCAAGGAATACCAAGGTATTTTTAAGTGTTTGTGTATCCATGTAAAGAGAGAGAGGGGGAGAGAGAGATTGGGAAAAGAGAGAAAGTGGCTTAACCACAACATATGTTTCTCTGGAAATTCATCTGTTTTCTTCAGTGACAAAGCCACTTTATTATCCCTGTTGGGATTGCAGGCTAACACAGCTATGGAAGAATGAGCTGGATGCCATATTGCTTAATCAGCCAAGTGGTTGGTTAGTCTAGTTATTTTGTGCAGAGGACAGATGCCATAGTCTCTGGCAGAAACAGTATAACATGAATTTTCAGATTCTGTCATTCTTTGCTAACAGTTGGGAAAAAGATATTTGCTAGACAACTAAGCTTGGACTATTGCAAACCAGTAGAATGAAAAGTCAGTGAAGGAAGGGCAAACAGTATATTTTCCAGAGTTGGAATGTTCCTTGGGTATTAAGGGATTATGCAGAATATTATTTTAAGCACTTTCAGGTTACTCAATTCAGTTGTCAAAGTTACCTTGACAAACCTCGTAGGCCTCTTAATATGGCCACTACAGAGCAAAGCCAAGATTTGACACACAAGGGAAAATTTTTAGAATTCAAGATAGCATTATCCCAGCTCAGAGAAGCATACTCAATGCAACTTCATGATGTGTGTACAATGACACAGAGAGAATAGATAACCACTGAGAAAAGCTTTCCCTGCTAAGCCAAAAGTAAAAATCTTTCACCACTATTAGGTTTTATTATTGTTCAGGATTTCATAAACGCTTCAAGCAAAGCTCTTACCACTTTTTCCTCTTCTACACAGAGTAGAAGAATCCTGGTTTGAATTAGCTTAGTATTCACTGAGAGTATGGTGAGGAAAATGCATACAGTTAACTTTCGTTTAATCATTTGTTATAATTCAGTTTGGTGTCTATTAAAAGGAGTAATTCTAGTCTATAAGACAGAGGAGTTCTGCAGGAATTTATCCACTGAAAGGGTTGTCAAGCATTGGAATGGCTGCCCAGGGAAGTAGTGGAGTCACCACTCCTGGAAGTGTTTGATAAACAACTGGACATAGCACTTAGTCCTATGGTTTAGTTGACATAGTGATGTTCAGTCAAAAGTTGGACTCGATGATCTTGGACATTTTTTCCAACCTTAATGACCTGATGGTTCTGTAATTGACTTTTCGAGTGGGTATAACTGTCCCACACTTAGAAATGGAAAATCTTGAAGGCATTATGTCCCAGATGATACAAGCGTTTTCTCGGTGTCTGTTTTTTTATTAAGTTGCAGCACAAATGAATACTCAAGACTTCATAAGGCTGGAATGTCCTTTTCTCCTGTGCTAGAGATTATGTTGGGTATATTAACAAGAAATGTTTTATACCTGGAGGCAGTAGTAAAGAAGGAAATGGGAGACTGGTATGAAAGAAAACTCATGAATATATGCGCTTGTGCATACCAAAAAAAATCTGATTTACTGTTACATAATATAAATGTCATTAATTGAAAATAATCTATTAACTGAAAGGGAAGATCATAATAAAAAGGAAAGTCATGTAGAATAGTCTGTAACCTTTTGAAAAAGAAATCAATTACTTTTTTCATCATCTTTTCTTGTTAGTCTTCTGTCAGTCACATTTGCTTCTCTAATTTGATCCTCTTTTGTTCTGATGTGCAGCTATGCTTCTGTGTTCAGGACTATTGTGGTTAAGAGGTACAGAGCTTGCTATTTTGTGCAAACTTATTATGCGCTGCAATGAAGCATTCTGCACTTGATTATGTGCTAGCATTTAATGTCCTTGACTCTATTTAATACTTTAGATTATTAGAACCTGTACTTTGAATACATAATTTTTGCAACTATCTCATCTATTTTAATTTTTATCTGTGTTAAACTTTGGTATTAGATAATGTCAAAGTGAATCTTATTTGTTTAGCAATGATGGCAACAGAACACTTTTGGAACCTAAGTGCAGCATGACAAATGGTTGTTAGAAGGAAGCCTATGCTTTTTTATCTTTATGTGCAATGGTAAAATCTGCCTCTGGACAGAAGGTTCTGCTCACCACTTGAGCAGAAAAGACACACTGATGGAAGCTGGAGTTGCTCTTCTGACTTCATGGGAGCATTACAAACAGGCACTTTTGGATTTGGCACAGAAACTTGTAGTGATGTGAGTCCTTGAAGGTTCAAGTGGAGAACAGGCCTTTTGGTCTGGCCTTTGCACAAGAGATTCATACACTCTGGGTATATGGATTATCCTACATGAAAGGTCTTCATCAGTTTTTGCCATATGGTTAAAACATATATACACATTTTTGCTGTTACATCCAGGCACTGTGAGGCAGCTGGTATTAATGAATAAAAATAGCCAGCAAAATCCTGGCATGTGGTTGCTAGAAGGAACAATTTATAGCCAAGGGTCTTTTAGATTACTAGAAAGGAGAAAAAAGGAACAACCCCAAAACACATGACCTTTGAAAGTATGCATGAACTTGAAGTTTCATCTGCATTTTGGGCACCTGTATTGCTCAAGGCAGCAGAATATGGAGCTGATTATAAGATATTAATTCTATCTATTGCTAAAAATTATAGGCAAGGCAATTGAGGAGTGTGGTGTTTTGGGTTTCTTTTTTAAACACCATTGCTCTAGTTTGTCTTTTAGCTGATGTTAGTATCAAGACATTTGTAGCTTCATGAAGAGCTTGGAAGAGATAAGTTTCTCAGAATAAATGAAATATAACTTACAAGGTGAGCCTTGGAAGATGGTCTTACTGTAATGCAAAACTGTGAGTTCTAGTAATTTATTTAATAACCCTGGTTTAGATTTTTGCCTTCGAAAAAATAAAGCTGACCTTCCTTCTCCACTGAGCAATGACAAAATGCAAGATTCTTATGTTTCAGAAAATGACTCTTTGGAAGTCCTTAGCATTTCATAATTGATAGTTACCAAGCACAGTGAGGCTCATCTTATGGGTTTAAGTTGTTGGAATTTTTTTGTCTGTTTGGTTTTTTTGCCTCA
Source organism: Geospiza fortis (assembly GCF_000277835.1). NCBI lineage: Eukaryota > Metazoa > Chordata > Aves > Passeriformes > Thraupidae > Geospiza > Geospiza fortis. The sequence continues at coordinate 14,140,662 of NW_005054304.1, forward strand.
TAAGCACTGTGGTTCAAATAATGGGATGATCAATATAGCATGCAACTGCTGTAGAGTGTGATCACTAGAAGCTATTATTGTGTTGTAGTAAAAAATATGTTGCAACCTTATTTGCAGTGTGGTTATATTGGCTGCTTCAGTTCTTAACTTTTATAAACAGGCACCAGGAGCAGTGTTAGGATGGGGGATGGGATTCTGGTGTTCCACAGAACCATGAAGACTGGCATTAGATTCTATCATGGGTTGGCAAAGGAGAGAAAAATTAAAAAAAAAACCAACAAAATAAGATCAAAATAAATTTAAAATTTGCAAGCATGATATGGGAGTACATTTTAAATGCTAATTGTAATTCATTCAATTAATTCAAAAAGAAACTGGGTTATGCCCAAATTATGTTAAAATTGTGGAGGAACAGAGATCCTGATCTAGAGAGAAACACAGCACTAGCATGCTGTGTTGGTTAAAGAAATTAAGATGAGAAATAGGAATGCATTTTTTTAGTTAGCATGATTATGAGTAGATTACCTAGAGATGTGATGGTTTCTTTTTCTTTTGTTTTATAAGAAGGCCACAAGTCTTTGACAAAACAAGGATTGATATAGGAGAATCCAGAAATAGTATAGGTGTGAGGAGGAGCTATACAATGGCATAGAGCTGATCCACAGGAAGGACTCTACAGAAAATATTCATCTCTGCTAAAATTTGTCCTGAATGAGAAGTTCCCAGATTGCATTTGTCACTCTGACTGCAGTGACAAAGGAACAAGACTTGCAGCAACATTGAGATGTGACCAAATTTTTCTTCCCTATAAGGATGAGGGGAGCATAAGCAGGATACTGATGTAAAAAGTGGAACAACTTGTTTCCTGATTATGCATCTATGAACTCCAGAAAAGCCAATAGGGGTAAATGCCTGGTGGTTTTGTGGCTTCATTACAGAAAAACTCTTGGAATATGGAAGTCATAAACAGCAGGCAGGCAGACTGTTCTAGTGAGAACTCATTTCACAGTTAAAACTGCTAAACTGTGTTTTAGCTCTTTTTTGTTCAAAAGATAATGCTGCTTGCCATTGTTAAGTTTAAATTTTTGTTACCCACCATTGTTGGTAATGGCTTGTTAGATGCTTGAAAATGTGCATATTATTAAACAGTAATATCCGTTCTACACTTCTGGTAGGCAAGTGTGAAATGCATGTGTGTGGATGGTTCTAATACACTGCTTTGGCTTTGTGTTTGAAAGCTAGCACCTGTACTTTTTGCTGTTTTCCAGTGACTACTCTCAGCAACCATTTGCTGTGAATATCAGAGAAACAAGAGAACCTAGGAGAGACACACTTTGATTTTTCAGCAAGAAATACATGAAGATGGAAGGTAATTCTAGGTTGGATGTTTATCTAATTCTAACAGAAAATGTAATTGCAAATTTAAAAAAACCCAAAACACAAAAAACCTTTATGAAAAGTAGTGTTTCTTGTAACAAAGTATGAATACAAGCCTTGAACAAAAAATTCAGGTTCACTGTAGTTTGCAAAGATGGAAATAAATGTCTGTGGTAGTGAGGCACTTTAAAACCTCTTAGAACAAGTGTTTGTATATAGAATTTTAGTGTTTTTACCAGGCAAATGTCAATTCCAAAGCTCCCACATGTATTTCTAATTTTACCCAGCTGAAATTTATCATGGTGGCTGCCAGCCCTGAGTGCTGTGTTGTTTTTTTGCTTGGAGAGGGTTGTAACTCTTAATTTTTGGAAAATCCTTGCTCATAAACTGCAAATGATTCTCCATTGTGGCTGAAAAAAATATAAAAATCCTTGAATGTTTTATATCAAATAGTGCCCTCTTAACATACCGTTCTTACTGATGGTTTTCTGTGGAACTGCTGCTTGACAACTTCTGGTGTACAGAGTGTTTTCAAAAGGAGAGAGTTGATTCACTCCCAGAGGTCAGTGGTGCAAACTCACAGACTGGTAGCAGAGCGATTTTATCACAGAGAGAACAAGCTGGCCCCTGGAAATTGTGTGTGTGTGCAAGTTCTTACCTCTACTGCCTTGGGGTAAGTTACTTCTCTTTCAGAAGGAATAACCCAAGTTAAGTGTGCACATCCAGAAGTCTTTTGGAATAGCAGAGTTGCTGTAGCCACATGGTCCAGCCCCTACCTAGGGCACTGTTATCTGGTGGTAGGAAAATGAGTGGAAAGTAAACATTTATATAAAAATCCTGGGATTTATGTGCTCTGTTGTGTCAGTGTGATATTATTACAGAGAGCAGTAGCAGTATAAAGTAGGTACAAGACAGAGATTAGTAAAAAAAGTAACTCCTGTCCTTGCCATGGTCAGAATACCTTTCCTGATTGATCAAATCAAAACTTTTTTTTTTTTTTTTTTTGCATTGAAAACATTGTTTACAAGAAACTGAAGAATTTCCATGTCTAGCCTAACACTATAATTTGAATAAATCCCCAATTGCAGCTCTTTATCAAAATCCTGAGGATTCTGAAGAATGGATTTTGATGTCATCATTAGACAGTTGTCTCACACACAAACTGGTACCAACTGTACTGTATAGAATACTATGGATGTTTAAATGTGCTTCTAATTCTGATAAAGAAACTTATTTTGCCACAGACTTTAATCTTAAAAATGTGGAGTCTTAGGATACATATAAAGTGTGTAAAATATAAAAAAGAAGAAAAATATATGTAAAATCTTTCTAAAAATCCAGATGAACTATTGCATACAATTGATGTGCAAGAACTTAAAATACTTCTTCTCTGTGTTCTGTATACTGGGGAGTCCTTTCAGATGTATGGGTTGTCACACCTATTGATGCCTTTAAATTGACTGAAATGAAAATAACTTAAAATCTTATGGTCCAAAGGGTGCTGTTACTGCATTCCATTATTGAGGGTGAAAAGAATCTCAGAGATCTCAGGGGCTGTTTTATTGCTGGTGTACATTGCACATCCCTGCTGAAATGATCTCTGCGCTTTAGAGTGAAATGGGAAGCAGTCTGCTTCCAGACCTTTCAGCCTTTAAGTATCATACAAGAAGAAAACATGGCAAGATAAGAAAATGTAATGGTAATAAGGCATCCTGTGATGAAAAACAAATGCAGAGTATATTTCTGATTTATTAACTTCTTGAATTCCTCTATTTTCTTTCTGTGCCTGAAAGAAAGCTGGACTGTTGTTTACCCTCAGAACAAGCCCTGAGGTGGTGATTTGATTAATTTTGATAAGCAGTGCTAGGTACAGTTGTGGGAGGAGGTGGAAGGTTCATATGAACACCACCTGGCCCCATTAGTTTTACTACAAGTATCATAGTTTTTTTATGCAAGTCATCTCTGGGAAGACTTACTTATCTATGACAAGCAAAATTGAATAAGTGAACACAGGAATGTAAATGTTCAACATCTAGGATGAAAATGTTTAAAAAACATTGTAAAGGTTGCTTAAATATTTTAATAAATAATAGATACTTTTTAAAAGAATCTATGATGAGGATAGCATAATCTTTTCCCCAGAAGGCCTTTCTGTCAAAAGAATTTATAAATTCCTCCTGTGTCTTCATATTCTGTGAGCTAAAAGTCCCTTGGCTATAATAAGTATTGGTTAGCTGGCCTTTTAAGTCAGCATTTTAAGTAGTTTTGTTTCAGCCCAAAGTTATTTGTAAATGAAACAAATGAAATTATTGCACTTATTTATTACCCACATTGAATCAATTCAATTTTCCATAGAAATATGATTATTAAGACATGATATTGAACTGAAAGTAAAGATACCTGATTCATTACTCATCGTGCAAATTTATGGTAGAATAGCCCAAATAACACATGCAGGAGTGCTGTTATTGTAGTTTTAGTATTCTAAGGGCATTTTTGATACTCTTTGAATCTTTGCCCAGTCAGCTTTCCACAATTTCAGACCAGATACAAGCTTTTCAGGAAAAGGACTGATAGAATTCTAAGACCCTGCAAAAGAAAAGCAGTAGGATCTTTCAGAAGGGTGCCTATCTAAAATGATGATTTTGTTGTTGTTTTTGTTGTTGTTTTAAGGTTAAGTGACAATTATTCCAAAAGAGGGCCTGAGACTCCCAGGAAACATGAAGGAGGACATGAAGCAAGTGTAGCCATGCACTGGAACGAGCCCATGGGAGAGCCGCCAGCATCATTAGGGATCTGTAGCACATGAAGCACAAGAGTAGAGAGCAGGCTTTGCTCAGCCTTTGGGAAAGATAAAGGGAGACCTTGTGTCTGTCCACAGCTACCTGATGGGAGGGTTTAGAGAAGACAAGCAGATACCTAGCAAGAACTGAGAGGCAGCAGACACAAGGGGCAGCAAATGAAGTTGTTAGGTATTAGCAAAAATCATATTCACAGCAAAGGGTAGTCAGATATTTAAACAAGTTGCTCAGAGAGGAGGTGAAATATCCATCCTTGGGGATATTAGAAATTCCTCTGGACAGGGTTCTGAGTAACCTGCTATGAGCAGGGAATCAGATGAACTTCAGAGATCCTTTCTGAATTATTCTATGAACCCTGGAGGAGAAAAGGGAAGAACAAAAGTGTTTCTTTAAAAAAAAATCTTATGACCCTGATGTGAATTGTGTGTTGCAGTGTTAAAACTGACCCATGGAAGAAAATCTGGACATTTTGAGAGATATGTCATAGAAAAAAAATCCAGATGAACTCTTCCCCCATCCTATAATTCAACAGAGTTATTTATCTTTGTACTTCTTCACCTTCCTCAGCTGTAGGGAACATCTGTTCAATGGGAGTTAGCATCTCTTCATTAATTTATAGCTGCAGATGGGAAAAAAGGGAAAAAAGATAAGAAAAAATGAACTTCAGAAAAAACCTAGGAAAAATAACCTTTTCTTGATTGTTTTCTCATTGTAGCCTTTCTCACACTTAAGGAAGTTGTCCTTGCAAATTGTAAGAAAACACTTTGTCACCAAAGATTGCTTTAGGCCTCCTATGATTGCCATAAAATGGACTCACATGCATTTAAGACCAAGGCAGGTTGCTACAATAAAATGAAAAAAACCCAAGTAATAAAAATAAATAAGTTTTTGAGTAAATGAAAGATGATTGGTAAGAAGAGGCATGACAGGTTCAAAGATTTCCCTTGCTCCCACTCCCTCTTAGCTCTTCTGTCTGTTCTGTTTTTACAGGCTTGTCCCTGCCATTGTCTATTCAGTGTCTCTGTCCCTTACATGAAATTTTGTGCTGCAACTCTTTGGCCTGCTGCATCTTGTGATCCCTTTGGCCTTCTTCCACTAATCCTGCCTTGTGTCTACCAAGCATGGTCTTTTACACCCCTCTTCATGTAGTCCGCCTAATTTCTTAGAGGAACAATGAAATGTAGAAAAAATAAAAGAAAATAATGATCTTGTCTGTCACACAAGGTTTAGGCATAAATCCAGTTTCTCTTGTTACGAGCTTCTCTGTGGGGAACATCTTGCAAGAAGGCATGGTATGGTTCCCATGGAGAAGGAGAAAGAATATTAAACTACAATCTTGATCTGTGGGCAGAAGAAGGAGCTTGGATTTGAAGACGATTTACTTATGTTGTTGGATGACTGAGTTTCTAGATTCCTGAACTTGTAAGTCAAGAGGGAATGAATATTTTGCTACTTCTTTTCCACTATAAGCTCACTGTACTCAAGAGATAACTCCTTTCATCTGTATTCTTATTTTTACAGGAAAGGGAACATCAAGTGTGTTTTGTACCAGGGCTCAACTGTGTTGAACAACTGTATGCATATTGTTTTATTATTTTATTTTTCTCTTAGCCCTTTTTTATGATTCTATTGTTCCCTTATGTGTTCATTCTAAATAAGTATCTACCAACTTTCCTTGGAGCAGTCAGAAGGCAGTAATGAGCTGTTACATAGCAGCTGTGTCAGATTACTACCAGTTTCCAACCAAAATCTCTGCCCTTCTTGCATCTGCTCCAGAGCAGCACTGGAGATTTTTGACTGACAATGAACCCAAGGGTTGCTAAAGCACTCAGTACCACGCAGATTCAGATTTATGATTATATCCAAGGTGGGCCTTTGCTAATGTGTCTTCTAAATGTCAATTACGGACATATTAATTTCACAAAATAGCCAGGAGCTTAGGTCTTGTGCAGCTTCATGCTATAGAACAATAGGTAAAATCAGAATGATCACATCTAGCATGACTGTGCCAGATTAGGATGCGCTTTTCTTTTCCACTTCTCCCTGATGCTTTGAATGCCATAAATGGTCTCCTTGTTGAGCTGTCTTTGACCAACTGCTGTCATGCCTGTGCTCTTTTCATTGCCACTTTCTTCTTCTCATCCCGCAGACAGCTGAGCAAGTTGCATACCAGAAGCTCAGTGGGAGCTGGAAAGAGCATTAAAGTGTCCTTCTGGCTTTATTTCAACATCTTTGCCAGATCCCGATGTTGGGTGGAACCCGGAAAGTATTCACATAAAAAAGCAATTGAGAAAATACCATGGATAGTACTAATTTGGTTTTTAACAAACTTGAGACTGTCTTAAAACTTGGAGTAACCTTCTACAGTGGTTTATTTGCTTGATGTGGCTACTCATTGATAGTGAGTGTAATTTTTTTTAATTTTTGACATAGGAAATATGAAATCTGGAACTGAAGTCTTGTACTTTTAAATGTTTGGTGTCTTCTGGATCAGATGCATTAGTTAAAAAACAAATTAACAGCTCAACCCACCCTTCAACCTCCACCCCCCCAGGTAAACTGAAGTTCCAAAACAAAAGATGCCCAAACTTCTTGACTGCAGTGATGACTGCTGCAAGGGGAGGGGGGGATGCTGCATCTGTGTCCTAGCACTCATGCTTCTTGTCTCAGTGTTTTTTGTACGCTGTTCTTATTCTAAATCTAGTAAATTCACCCTCCGAAAGAAGGGCTCTCTTATCGTGAAGAGCTGGACTGTGTCTGGAAGAATGGTGCTGCCACTGGTGCACCTGCACTGTTGGCTTCACTGCCTCCTTCCCGTGACATCTGGAGCAAGGAGCTGGACCTGATGTTCAGAGGTGTCCAGCTGAGTGGGTCACAGCTTTTCCACAGCCTGGAGATCTCATGATTCTCTGTTCTACCACAGCTATTGCTTCTGCGTTTTTGGTGAATCCACCCCTTTGCAGGCTTCTAGCTCCTTCTGGTTTCATTGTTCCTAGCCTTGCATTATTTGTCTGTTGATCTTTTCTCTAGAAGGAATCTTTTCCTCTCTATTTAAATGTTAAGTTTTATTGTAACCCAACACCACTTTCCTGTAGCTGTTAGTGAATGGTATAATGCAAATAATAATGTCTTTATGGAGTTGAATTAAAAGACATCTCTGTCAAAATTGATGCAGAGAATAAATGACTGTACTATTTCTGACTCCTCAATGATAATTTTTAACTTTCCTAGACTCTATTTAATTACATTTCCAAGTGTGAAGTAGTACTGAATATCATATCAGTACCTAGTCTTCACTGACTCATGTTGGAATATGGGCCTCATGTTTAAGCAGATAAATAACATTATGGAAATTCAGAGCCATCTCCAAAAGTGTCACTGTATAACAATGCAACGTGGATGACCAGTGAAAAACTAAAACCCTGCCATACAAACACATTTAAGAGTGGTAAATGGTTCTTAACATTCCTCAGTGGTTGAACTGAATGAGTGAGAAATACAGGGAAAAAAGTCATTTACTGACAATGCACAGCAAGCGGGGTTGAAGGTCAGAATTAATCCCAGATACTTTGCTTTCTAATCTGTTGGCCTAATGATTATTACTACACAATATGAATGAAGGACATGAAGAGTAGTTTAAAGGATCAGAAAGTTCATCAGATACTGAAGTGCTCTTCAGAAATTTGACAACACTATCTATGGCCACAGAAAGCCATCAATAGTCTTGTCAGTGTTTGAGACAAAGCAGATGATCCCCACTAGTTTTTAACTTGTTATGGATCCTAAGAGCAGTAATAATTACAGTCCTGCTTTCTTAGAAAAAATTTCCACTGCAGTTCTTCTTAGTGAGGACTGGAGGATAGGACATCTCTTGTGCTAAAACTCAACACTATCTTTGATGTTGACTTCAGAATTGTTTCTAACAGCTTTTCCTTTTAATAACATGTTTGCATCAGAATGGCAACTTTGGTTGGATAGTTTATTCTATTAATGAAAGATTATATCAGAGCATGGACCTCACTAGAGTGTCTTGTATCACTGGCAATTCAGCAAATAATCATCTTTTATTTTCACTCAGTCCCGATCCAAACTGTTGGAATACACTGTGCTCTTTTTGCTGGAATGGACTTTGCATAAAGATACTCAACTAGCCAACAGTAAACTGTATTTTAAAAAAAATTCTGTCAGTGGTTTGTGTTTTTAAAATCTGTAAGAATAATCTCTATCTGCAGTCAAAAGAACTGCACTCAGATGTTTTACAAGAATAATTTGCCAAACAATCAGCTGAAGCAGGAGGTTCCAATTTTTCAGAGCTTTAAGGGCTCCTGGCAGAGAGGAAAGCTGTGTTATATACATTCTGACAAGTACAGGATAAGCACTTGCTGGGATGTCATTGGTTTAATTACCCTCCAGCGTCTAATTGTGGTCCCCCCTTGGGAAGTCAGTACTGAGGATACAAGTTTAAGTCAGGCTCTTCTACTTTTCAAATAATTGCCCATTCTGGCAGAAAAAATGGGACCTGGCTTAAAAGGGCTGAAAACTACAATGACAGTAAAACTCAGAACAAACATCTCTCTTTTAACCAGTGTCTAAGTCTATGATGAACAGAATTCCAAAAGCAAAACAACTCTTTTCAAAGTGAGTTAAAACTGCTTCAGCATTAAATAATTATATGTCATTTGTATAATGGACAACTAAGCAAAGCTTCTCCTTTAATACACATAGGCACAGTGAAAGGTATCTATAGTAGGGTGTGAAAAATGCAAATTTCTATTAATGTAAGTTCTACTTGATTCTGTGGATTGAAGCAGATTCTGTTGCATTTTGGTGTTTTCTTCTTTATTCCAGTGACGAAGTCATATGAGGAAATGTTACCTATCTGGTAAAGTGATTATCATTTCCTACTCTTGGACATGAAGAAGCTGATCTTGTTGCACAAGGAAAAAAAATGCAATCACTTTGTGATGTGCTAATACTGTAGATATTTACCCTTGAGGGTAGGTGACATTACAGTCATGTTAATAATATATAATTGTGTTCTCTCTGACTTTGAAAAATACTGCTGATATTTCTTTCAGTTCCAATTTTCACTGTCAGTAATTGAAAAGGCCTTTTAACCAGGCCCTACTTTTAATATTTTAATTATTATTGATTTCATTATAATATCTAAATTTCTCTCCCATTTAATTATGTTTTTCCATTAGTCTGACTGTAAAGAGCACAGTATAAGACCACATTGTTAACAGCTGTGACTTTTTACATAACTAACAGCACAGGACCACCTGTTTGGTCCTTGACATGATGTAACTTTGTGCCATGCTTTCCTGCTTTGCTCTAAGAGAAAGAAGTCTTTGGGGACCAAGCTCAAGCTGCTTGTTTTGCTTTGTTTTGTTTTATTTTTCCACAGCTCCTAATACATTTGGGCAATGTTCTCAGCAGGTCTTCTATGCACTGTTGCAATATACTTACACAATAACATTAACTCCATTTGATAAATTCTTCCTCCAGCTGACCGTTGGTGTTATAATTTAAATTTTATACAACTACCATTCCCCCTCCATATTTATTACAAATCAATTTACAAATTATTTTTTGTAAGTTATATCTCTGGTTTTAATATTCAGAATATTTCCCAGATCAATATAATATTTCATATTTGTTACTGATTTTGATTATTAAGTTTAAAATTGAGAGAGAAAGTGTTCTTATCTACTGTGATACTTTGTGTGGTTGTGGTTTTTATGTTTCTTTGCTCCCTTGAAAACTTCTGATTGCAGTGATAGAGACTTGCTTAGAATGTCATTTAGATTGGAGGTTATGTGCCTGAGAACAAGCCTTACTCTCTTATAATGGAAGGAACGGCATAAAATCCAGGCTTGTGATGTCTGTACTATGCAAATAATACAGGACAAAATTTTTTCTCAGCATAACCATTGAGCAGATCACTTGTATTAGTCAACAGGGTCAGTGAGTCTTCATTATTTGCTGTAAACCATAGTGTCACTCATGAAAATGCGCTGTGAAATCTCTGAAAGTTGAGGAGCATTAGCAGCTGAAAGCATGCTGTGGAGCAGTGTCCCAGGCTGCTGCTGTGTTCTTGCACTGTTTCCTTGTCATCTCTGAGCACTTTTGGAGACAGGGGCTCAATGGCCTGTTGATGTGACCCCCTGTGCCTGTTCTTGCATTCTGCCAGAGTCTACCAGAGCGTGTTTGTGCCCCGCACGCTGTCTGTGGGTCTCTGCTCCTGCATGCACCTCCAGGACCTTCAGGGACACAGCTTCCTCACCATGGGCTGCACCATGGGCTGCAGAGGAATCCCAGCTCTGGCACCTGGAGCACCTCCTGCCGCTCCTTCTGCATGACCTTGGTGTCTGCAGGGCTGTTCCTCTCCTCTCTTCTCTGGCTGCAATAACTTCTATGCAATAACTTTTGTTTCCTTCTTCTTCAATACCTTATCCCAGAGCTGCTGCCACCATCACTAGAATGGCCCAGCCTTGACAGCAGTGGGTTTGCCTTGGAGCCTGCTGCTGGTGGCTCTGTCAGACATGGGGGATGCTTCTGGTAGCTTCTCACAGAAGCCAGCCCTGTACTCCTGTACCTCCCTCTACCCCTGTGTTGCCAAAACCTTGCCATGCAAACCCAATCCAATATTCCAAAGGAAAGGATAATTTGAAAGTAAGTGAAGAATGGAATTAAGTACAAAATGGGTTTACCAAATGTAGGTCACAGCCAACTAATCTGATAGAGTTTTAAAATATTATAATATTTGCCAATGCAACACACTTGGATCATAATAACACTCTTCTTGAAGTCAAATACTGACATTTAGCAGACATCAGACAGAATTGAATCAGCCCCAGAGCTAGTTTGACAATAATCATGCAGTTCTTTCTGTTTGTCATTAACAAAAATAAAGTTGTCTGGACAGTTTGCTATTTTGCTGATGTTGGTTTCATTGGCTTTCTAGTGTTATGCTAATAAAACCTTTTGTCAGCAGATGCAAATTAGACCTTATTTAGCAACAGCAAAACTTTCTGACAAACCTCTTTTTTTTTCATGCAGAGTTATGTTTTAGTGCTGAATGGAAACCACATGAATAAGGCAGATATAAATTTCTTAATGCAAATCTGCAATGCTGTTTTTGCTGGGTTTTTTCCTCCCTTCTGCTTTCATGTCCAGCCAGGTATGCCCTATTAATGTAAGACTAGCTTTCCACAGACTCTTAGAAAACTCAGAAAAGATCTGAGGAATAAAAAGTTTAATTTGACTAAGGTCAGTTGGAAAGAAAATGCAAATTAATCTAAAAAAACCACAGGATCTTCCTGCAGTAAAGGTCCAAACTTAATTGCTTAGGTCCTTACCAAATGCTCTGAGACAGCCTTGGAATATTACTTTTTATGTTAAGAAAACAAACAAAACTTTCCTCCTTTATATGAGAAATGAAATCTAATTTATTATGTTCACAAAGGCACAACATTACTCATATTTGAGACTGAAATTCTGTTGAACAGCAGGAAATTATGGCTGGGCTTGGATACAACTGTGTAGCTGTCACGTGCTGCCTGGGATTCTGCATTAGCTGGAGTAGTAAAGGTTTGTACTTTATTGAAGGAAGTCTTATTACCATATCACAAAGTTCTTAGTTGTAACAAATTTATTACAATAAATATGTTTACCAACATGGTGCAGTATAATATGTAGAAAAACTGCCATAAATGAACTGTCTATAAATGATGGCATGGTGAGAAGAATAATTCTCCTTAAACATCAGAAACTGAGCTGAGAAGAAGAAATAGATATAAAATGAAGGTGTGGATTCCAGTCACCACTTCTTTCACTTTACCCAGGCAGGAATAAGAAAAACAGCCACCATATCTCCCTTCATTAGATCAACTTTGTGATCTGGCATGTGCCAAAAGCACTGGGTATATTCTTTGGAAGACCATCAGAAAGATATGAATGTATTTTATCTTTTGGAAGACTACCAGAATTATGCTCATGTATTTATGTTCACAGAGTATGAAGTTAAAAGGTAACAGGCTCAAAAGGGAGCATTAGAGAAGCTGAAAAATTGCAAGGATTCCCACTAATCCTGTTTGAATGCACTGACATTCTAACACAACTCAGGCCACAGGTAGAAAAAAATGACGCCAAACAATGCATATGAGCTGCAAACTGCTAACATTTTCTATTTTATGCAGGTAAATCTGTCCACTCTGAAGATTAAAAAAATAATCTAGAAAATAGGAATGTCTTTAAACCCCAGACAAATTCCTTAATTAGAGTGTTCTTTAGCTGGTGTATGTTTAATCAGAAATGAGACATCTATTCATATTTTCTTTGTTTTCTGCATGTTAGGTATCAAGACATTTAGATTACAAAATAAATTTTAAAAGCAGGTCCTGCAGTAGGAGAAGCCTTTCGTGTTCCTTAAGGTTCCTATGTTTTAAGTACGTACAGGGAATGCTTTTCATTAGCTGGAGAATGAAAGAAGCAAATGTTATTCTGCAGGCCCATGTTTGTCATTTGTTGATAAGCAGTCAAGAAGTCAATGTGACCCATATGTCCAAACAATATGCTGCTGGACATATTTGTCCTAATGCACTGCAAATGAGATCATGCATTGTTTAGCTAGAATATGCATTTGTTCTCTTCTATTTTCCTTTGTAGAAAATGGTAAAATAATATTTGGCACAGTAATGTAAGCACTTTTCTTCCTTTATTAGACTTTTGCATGAAGGGCAGAGGTAATGTGATTGGTCCCCTTCCATCCAGCTATTTTCAGCACGATAAATGAGAAATTATGCCTGTGAATTATTACCCTGGTTCATATTCCAGACTATCTGTGAAAATAGAAGCAAATGGTGGATAGCAGAAGGAATGTTCTAAGTGTAGTTGTGTCTGTGGTGTCACACAATACATGAGCATTGGTGAGGCCACACCTCAAGGGTTGTGGCCAGTTCTGGTTCTCTCGCTTCAAGAAAGATTCTGAGGTGCTGGAGTGTGGCCAGAGAAGGGCAACGGAGCTGGGGGAGGGTCTGGAGCACAAGCCCTGTGAGGAGCAGCTGATGGAGAGGGGTTTATTCAGCCTGGAGAAAAGAAGCCTCAGGGGTGACCTTATCACTCTCTGCAACTGCCTTAAAGGAGGCTGTAGCTGGGTGGGTTTTGGTCTGTTTTCCCAGGTAACAAGGGATAGGACAAGTGGAAATGGCTCCAACTTGCACCAGGAAAGGTTTAAATTGGATATTAGGAAAAATTTCTACACTGAAAGGGGGGTCAAGCTTTGGAAGAGGCTCCCCAGGTGATGTAGTCACCATCTCTGGAGATATTTAAAAGATGTATCAATGTGGAACTTAGAGAGATGGTTTAGTGCTGGATTTGGCAGTGTTAGTTTTACAGCTGGACTTGATGACCTTAAAAGTCTTTTCCAAACAAAATAATTCTATTACAGATACAGGCATCTGAATAAAATACTTAATCTTAATTTAATTTGATTTTACTCCAGGGATTTGAAATGGGACTTTAATTAGTTATCTTAACACAGATTAGAACAAGGAGATTTTCATTCCTAAAGAAAGTTTGATGGAAATTGTTCAGCATTGCCTTCTGGCACTTTCAGTTATTACATAAATATATGTAAATGTGTGCCTATACATCAGTATATAGATAAGCTGTCCCCAGTGTTTTGCAAAACTTGGACATAAAAATCCTTCATCAGTGATAGGGACGGGCATGATTGAAGGTCAGTAAATCATTCAAATGGTCAGCAGCATTAAGAAAAGCTTAGAGTAGGATGGAGTGAGAACTCAGAGAACAGTTCCTGGAAATACTGTATGATGTGCTAAAATTGGCCAAAAATATTGATTCATCTCTTAGTTGTATTGTACTTTGCAATAGGAAACAAAAAATCTGCTTTCAGTTGTACTTATGCCTTTATGAACAATTCTGAAAAATGCAGAGGAAACATGGATACCAGAAGTGGATAAGGTGCTCCCTTGTGCTTTGTTCCATGCAGAGCTGAGATCCTGTCTTGGCTCTCCCCTGCATTCCCTTCTTAATACATCTGAAAGGCATGACAGTTTCTTTAGTCACAGCATAGCTTTGAGAAGTTGGTTTTCATTAATTCAGTTTTCTCCTGATTGTTGGTCTCTGTCTTGTAGGTATGGCCTGCTTGTCATAGTCCAAAATGCATCACTACATATTTCCCATAAAAGAAATTAATGTAATCTGAAAGGAGCAAGGTTACTAGGAAATTCAGGACTGTTTGTCTTGAAAGCCTGTCATCCTTGTAACTGCTGTATTTTACTATTTTACTATAACTATTGTCATCATCGTTAAGGACTTCTGGAGAGTGTAGACAAGGCTTATTTGAGTGTCATTTAATACTGCAGAACCCCACATGAGTAATGCAGTTTGATGGTTTTTCTAATAGTGACACTAACACTCTGGTTTTAAGCCTTCTAAGGTGCCTTTCCCTTGCTCAAGATTTAAACAGAATGTGATGTAGAATGAAATCAGAGATGTCATAAAATTCTGTATCTGTTTCATCTATGCAGTTACATTTTCTGAAATAAGAAAGAATTCTTTGTGACTCTGTTAACAGTATTCCTTTCCCAAACACTATCAACTGGTATTTGTTACCTTTGTAAGTTCAGTAGCTGTCTACTGTACACAAATTTATTAAGACAGCCTGAAAAGAGGGACTAAGAAGAAAAAAAGCACTTTTTAAAGTTCTTTGATTCACTATCAAGGATTCTGAAACTCATTGTAAATATGTTTGGATATGAAAATTAGAAAAGGCAGAGGACTCCTTTTAACTCTGTATTAAGTTAATCCACATAAGTTTAATGCCTTGGAGTCCTCTCAACGTATCTGGCCTACTGATATCTCGTCTTGTTTATACTACATAGTGAGTGAAGTCTTCAGGGATTTTTTTGGCACTTATCAAGATCCCAAGACTAATTAAAAAAAAATTGCACCATCTCTTGAAGGGCACATTAGAAATATTTGTTTCATTTTAATTTTTAAATGTTGCTTCACATTATCCTTGATTTCTTAAGTAGTGGATGATTAAAAGGCAGCAGTCTAATCTGATGATAGTTTCATTACATCCATCTTTTAAACACTTCACTCTTTTACTTTGTTCTTTGCCCATGGCAGAAGAATATCCTTTTCAGTTTATACTTATAATTTGGCTTCTGAAAGCCCCAGTTATGGTATGTTGGTTCAATAGCTTAACATGTAATACTCTTTCGATAGAATATTACCAACTGTATTTTTCTGCTGCTTGTATACTCTTTGCTTTCAAATCTCAATCAAATATGTTTGGTTTTCCTTTCTTGCTTTTAATTTCCTGTTTTAATTTCTTATGACTTTGTAAATAGTGCAAAATGTTGGGAAATATTAGTAGATACTCCCAAAACATAGTATTTTGATTTTCTGCATGGCTAAATTTCTTGTTTTATTCTTTTCTAAATTAATATGTCTTAATTTTTTGTTAGGTTAAAATGCCAAAATTTAGCTGAGAACTCACAGCCCCCTACTTCCCCACCCCCATTTAATCCAACCAGATACTAACTTTTTAGCTGCTCAGCAATGTCTGAATAGTCACTAAAAGCACCACCCTTGGCAAATTTACCCATTATGACAGAGAAGTAAGATCAAGTATTAGTGGGTTTGGGGTGTTTTCTCATTTTTTCCCCTGCCAGGCCCTTTCTCTCATCCTTATCTTCTCATAGGAATGTTTGCTCCCTCTTTATTTTCTGGCCTTATACTACCAGAAAACTACTCTTTTGGATTCACACTCTTGGTTGTGAATTGCACGACCAATTGCACTTTCCAATTTCTTTTGTGCCTGTACTCAGCTGAGGTTTGGCCTGCTGAAAATAGAATGTTCTTTGTCTGAGGACAGCACAGCAGATGCAATGTGTAGGCCAAGAAGAAGAGATTAATGTGGCAAGAATAGAACTTTAAGAGAAAGACTGAGGGAAAAGAAAGGTGAGAAAGGCAAGGCAGCTGAATGCCAGGTGTGCCTTCATTAGGTCTGGCTAGAATTGTGTCTGGCATAAAACATTGAGTGTTTGGACCTGTGTTCATACAGCACTGGATAAGAGATAGAAGCACGGATAAAATAAAAAGTATAAAGACTGACAGGCTAGAGGTGAGATAAAGAGGCCTCCTTGTGCAGTGGAGCAATGATGTGCTTTTCTTGTCCCATTCCTTACACAGTTTGGACCTCCCAGAGTTTGCTTTATCACTCTTGGCTACAGTGTTCATGTTATACAGTTGGTTTTTGTTTGCACAAAAAAGCATGGTTTTAGAAGATGAGATCAACTCCATAATGTAGGTCCTTAGTTTACTACAAAGACAAAAAGGTGCCATGAGCCATTTTCCGAGAGTGAAACAACATTCCAACAATAAATGGTAGGAAAACAGAAAAGCCTCTGTTCTAGCAAATTTTTGCTGGCGGTATTCAATCTGTTTGTAGTAGGTATGTTAATAGTGGCAGCACTGTGACTTTGCTTAGTTCAGATCCCACATAAAGTTATTAAAGAAGCATTGAACTTGTTTGCAGTTGCTTCAAACATGGTGTTTTTATTGTTGGAATATACTGGATAAACAGAGTGTGTTTTTTTTTGTGGCCATCTGTTTTTTGAATGTCTGTTCTGGTGATATCTATATATAAATAAAAAGTAGTATCCTTGTTAACTGAACATAAAAACCAAATTCAAATGCCAAAAATTATTTCTGTTTTCTTCCAGTGAGTGAGTCTGTTATGTCTTTTACAACACTGAGAGATAAGTTTATTGTTTCTGTATGGTTCTGTAGCCACCCTGCAGTCTTTGTCAGGTTGTTGCAATCCAGTAATGGAAAATCTTTGCATCCATCCTCATTAATAATTCCCACTTCAGAATTTGAACAGAAGGGCTGCACCTTAAAAAGACTCATCATGCTGTCTCAGATTAGTTGCAGTTGCACTGTCTTGTCTTGCTGGTTTTACTTTGGAGGTGCTGAATGTGAAGCTTTTGGTTCCCCAAAGTGATTCTGAATGCCTTGCTAAGAGTCTGCAAGTTCCAGATTGTTTGCAGTTTTGGACAATCAATTCCATGTAACTTCTGTTACAGACTGCAAACACACTGAAGAAATCAAAATTGGAAAGAATTTTTCACGCTTTTTTTGTGAAAAGAAAATATATTTTGTAGGGTTTTTGTTTTCTTCTTTTTTAATGTAACTACATAGTCAGAAAAAAACTATTGGTGCTAATGAGTGTTTTTCCTAGAAAAGGTGAAGAAGTATGAACCACAACATTCTGAAACTATGAAGAATGAATTCCTGCATCTATCACTGACAATGAGTATGGTTCTAAATATTTTTTAACCTTTCTGCCAGGTATCTTTTAGAAATCACTAGTAAGCCACAGTTGTTCCTGCTCAGTTTTGATTTGTAGAGCAGGGTAACTGCATTCAAGGGAATGGAAAAGAGCTGTCTTGGAATGCTAGTGATTTTATGTTTTAAATTAGACACAGATCATACAGAATGCATAAGTAATTCAAATTAAGCATATTCATTTGTATCTATAAATAACCTTTAAAAATAGATGTGTTTCCAGTTTTATCTGGATATTCTTCCAAAATATTTGTCTTGTGAATATGTGAAGGAATATATCTTCATTTTGTTACGGCGTCTTAAGTTTCTTAATTGTAAAACCCCCATATTTTTATAGAATGAAGGACATTTTTATGCTATCCACAATCAAATTGGAAGGATATCTATCCTTATGAAAACTGTGTCAGGCAAACCAATTTAATTTATTACAACCATAAAAGTACTATTGATGCACCAGTTGTAAGGAATAAAATTTTAGAGACATGTCCTGGCTATTTTCACCAGACACAGAGTTCAGGAGGAGGCTAATGTAATATTTTCTTTTAGTTTGGAGGAGCAAGAGAAAATGAGGGTAAGCTTTATTATTACTGTTATTATTATCATTGTCATTGATCTTTTGAGAGATTGAGAAAAAGCTATGTCAAGCCTAAAAAATGTTGATACTTTTTTTCAAGAGAATGAAATGCAACCAGAAATAGCCTGTTTTTTAAGATACTGTTAATGCGTACCCTCATGAAATAATGCAAGCACCTCCAAATAGCTGTTTTAATTTATTGCATATTTAATATTGCTGAAAAATGAAAGGGAGTGTTTGTGAAATCTTCATAAAGTTAAAGTGAGGTTATGAGAAATGCATTGTGTTCCTTTCACAATAAAGTTCAGTCTTCTGGTTGTTTGCTTTTTAGGGTCCTGTGAAGATCTCCTAACTTTTTTAGGTCTAAACCAGCCTCAGTTCCTTTCAGTCCACTCTTACTGTACACACAACACCTCAAGATCAAACCAATCACTACAAAATTCAGTGAGACTGAAACGAATTTCTGTGTCTGTAGTTATGACATCCCTTCTTCCAAACTGCTTCACTTTCTTTAACAACAGCCTCCACATCTGAACCAATAAGCCAGCATAGACAAAGATGTCTAATTTAGATGATATAGGCATGTCTGCCTTAATTTTTATAACAGTTTTTTAGACCTTCAGAGCCTTTTACATTTACTTACTGCAAAAAATATTCTCTTTGACTATGCTTAATTTTATCATCTTGGTTAGCAATAGAAGGAAAGTAAAAAACTCTGGACTGGTAACACTTTAAATGATTGAGCAATTAGAATAAGATCACAGGAAACAAGAGGAATTCTATAGCACAAGCTACTACCGTCTTAATAAAAATAGATTTATATACTTCTTGGTCAGAGTAATTGATGCTGCTACTAAAAAGTCAACAGATTTAGACCTTTTAACTTCATTCAGGAGTATTAAATCCTGGCTTTCTATATACGAAGTGTCACTTTCAAACAAGTAAACAAACATCAACCCACCAAACACACAGAAACTCCTTCCCTTCCCTGTCTAAATTGCTGGTTTACTTCTGAAGTGTTCTTCAGGTCAGTGCCATGCACTTGCTGCTCCCCACATGTGTGAGCAAGCTTGTGGGTGGTCTCAGACCTAGGTGTGTCTGTGTGGCTCCCAGCCTCGCTGCCCCTATCCTGCCACACTCTGCCCTGTCCTCAGCAGGGAACAGGGCAAACTCCCCCCCTGCTGCCCCAAGGTGCACCTTGCTCCCACAGGCAAGAGATCAGCAGATGAAGGACGATTTTAAGGTTTTTGGGTGCTGACCCACCTACCATGCTTTAAGGCAACGTGCTTGGCTTAGTGAGTTAATAAATAGCTATACAACCATCTGGGATCTTGTTCTGGTTTTGAGACAAAACGAATTTGACTATTCAGTTGGGCTTTCCCCATGCCAGACCAGGCTTCCCTGTGATCCACGTCACAGAATTCACAGAATCACAGAATCACAGAATCTCTAGGTTGGAAGGGACCTTAAAGATCATGGAGTCCAACCCATGCCCCAACACCTCAACTAAACCATGGCACTGAATGCCACATCCAGTCTCTTGTTAAACACATCCAGGGATGGTGACACCACCACCTCCCCAGGCAG
The DNA here is from genome assembly GCF_000277835.1 of Geospiza fortis. Taxonomy (NCBI): domain Eukaryota; kingdom Metazoa; phylum Chordata; class Aves; order Passeriformes; family Thraupidae; genus Geospiza; species Geospiza fortis. The sequence continues at coordinate 14,160,387 of NW_005054304.1, forward strand.
ACCATTCCAGTACTTTATCACTCTTTCTGTAAAACACTTTTTCCTAATATCCAACCTATATTTCCCTTGATGCAGCTTGAGACTGTGTCCTTTCGTTCTGTCAGCTGCTGCCTGGAAAAAGAGACCAACCCCACCTGACTACAACCTCTTTTCAGGGAGTTGTCCTACTTACCCATCACATTTAGCTTTGTGTTTGTGTGAGTAACATTCCTTACTGAAGCTATGTAGTGTCACGTGTCTCAGCATGGCAAAATAGTGGAAAATGAAATGGTTGTTGTTGGAATTTTTTTTAGTTTAATGCATATAGCTGAGAAATATGAGGTAAATGTTATGTTGCCACTAGGCTAGGAAGTCACCCTCTTTCCATCAAACTGCTGTTTGCAATGTGATATGGATCACTGTTCGGCTCTTGGGACAGACAAGCAGTTTAAAGATAAAGCTGCCATCCACCTTCTGTCCCCTAATGCAGTGTGTTAAAAAAATGCATAGGCAAGGTTTCTCACCATGAACAAAGAAAGTGTATTTCAGTGGAATTAGAGTTCATCAAATCTGACCAAACTGTATAGACCGCTAGAACTAAAGTGAGTGCAGCTGTATTCTCTGCATTCTACTTTATGTTGTATTTCATGGGTACACATAACAATAGGTAACAAAGTTTGTTTCAGTTATACTGGTAACACTGAGTGTGTGAGAATTAATAACATAGTGATGAGTGAATCTCAAAATATCCAGAGGTTTGTTCTAGTTTGGATAGCTGTAAAAAGTGGAGATGATGATCTGAATGTGTTGGATCTCTTAAAACAAACAGGGGACCCCAGTACAGAAAAATTTTGGCCGCTATGAGAATTAATTTGGAGCTGAATGGAGCAGTGCCCAAGGCAACTGAAACCAAATGGTAGCAAGCAGTGGCAAAGACAGTGAGAGAAAAATGCAAAAACTACACAAGGTATGTAGCCAGTTTAGTTTCTGTTTAACTCTGGCATGTTTTTTCTTCTTGGCTTTGAAATCTCTCGGCATGTAGATGAAGATATCCAAGCAGTTTAAGCAGAGATTTACTCTTCTTCTCTTTGAAAATAGTTTATGCCTGCAGTTAAGGAAGTTCAGTAGAAACCTCCACCTTCAAAGTGAGTCCAATGTCAAAGTTTAGTCTGTCCCCTCCATACTACTTCCACTAGAGCAGCCTGTCTCCAGACATCAAGCTCCCTTCAATGTTTGGGGGCACCAAAGGAGAGTAATCTGCTGTCCAGTGTGAAAGCCAGAAGCTGGGGTAGAGAGCTGGCATCAAGAGTTTGAAACTCAGCAGTTACAGGATGAAACATAAGGAGCTAAACTACAGATTTCCAAATTTTTTGACATGTAAGAGATGTATATCTTAAAGAACAATGTACTCTCAGCCTTAATTCTGTTTTACCTAGGTATTTTTATTAAGAAATGCTTTTATTTTTACTAAATAATTTTACTAAACTTTTTAAAATTTTAAAAGTTTAAAATTAAAAATTTTACTAAACTTTTATTTTTACTAAAATACCACTTTGACACATACCAAAATGACAAAAATGACTGAAAAGTTTACAATTCTAGATGTAGTGAGACCTTAATTGCATCAGAAATTCACGCGAGGTTGACAGCTCTCTAAGAAGTCTATCAAGAGCCTGCAAGTTCAGTGAGCATGTTTCATGCCTAACTAGTGAGGGTTTTAAATTATTGTCAAAACCTGGGCTTAAAGAAAGACTAAAATATATTTCTTCTGGGATACATAAAACAACCATTCATTGTAGAAATCCTTTTTGATTGTGTTATACTCAAGGAAATATTTCTTTTTAAAATGTGGTAGTTTCTCTAGAATGAAAATTAGGACTAAAAGTTCATTAGAAATCTGATTTGCCAGTATTTACCTCTGCTGGCAAAATTCTTTGGACTAAAAATTCTGCTGTTAATCCCTAGATGAATGAAATTTCTTTCTAAGTGTCAAATAAATTGATCAACCCCTCCTTTTTTTTTTATTACAGAGCTCTGTAAAATTCACCAGATGCTGCTGATGAGGGGTGGTTTGTGAGGATGCTTATCCATGGGCCAAGGTAGCATAGAAGTACAAGGTCAAATAGGTTATTTTTTGAATGTGCAATGTAATATTTTGTATTTCATATTTATTTTAAGAGGGATAATAGACTGTGAGAGGGCATTTTAAGTCCCCAGCTTTTTCTCCTGATAGTTTAAAATGAAACAAAATTGGTTTGTTAGGGTTTTTTTTGTCTTTGTTTATTTTATTTTATTTGGGACAATGAGCAATGATTGTCTGAAACTTGTCCTTTGTGTCTATGGGTACAGATCCTTTTGATCACACCCACTGCTCAATAAATACTAAACGTGTGGTAACTGTCCTGCAAGTTTGTCAAAAAACTCTAGAACTTGGGCTAATTTCTTAGACTTCATTCAGTATGTTTGCTTTTTGTCACCTGAATCATCTGTGGTTCTTAGGGGAAATAGAAAAAATCAGTGGCATGTTTACAAGCTGAGATGCTCCTTATATGATATAATTTACTTCCATAATGAAAAGTTAACAACAATATGAAAATTTATCATAAGGCATGGCAAAGACTGTAATTTTCACCAGTTGAGTCAGGGAAGCTCTTGAAGTCTGTGCCAATCATTTCACATATATCCAAACCATTAATTTTTTTTTGGAAATAGCACTTTGTGCCCATTGAGGGCTCATTTGCATAGGAATTTTTTAATCTCTGAATTCTTTAGCTTTTGAACAGAAAAGAGGGGAGAGAAATAAGAGAGTATAACTTCGAAACAGCATCCCCACAACTCAAAACTTTCAGATTTTTCAGTGTCTAGGAGTTTAAAAATTGTTTTCTGCTTGTTTTGTGATAACTATCATCCTCTGGGTACAGTCTAGACAAGAGATATTTTATTTTTTAAATGGAAAAGCACCTTTTGTTCCCTCTATTACAGGAACGTAACAATCCAGTGTTGGGGTTGTGGTTTAAAGGAAACCCTTACCTTTTGACTATGGAATTATTGGCATGACTTCCTAATAAAGGGTTGGAAACGGGTTTTACAATTCTTACATCCAGGAATTTTTCTGGTCCCTCCACTTTAGGGGAGGAAGTGAGGTTGCTTAGGGAACTTGGTGACTGCATTGGAGGAGCTGGTGGAGAAAGCCCTCATCCAGTTGTTCTGGCGCATCCATCAGCAGAAAGGGATGCAAAAGAGACATTCCAAGAATAAGTGATAAGTTTGGCAGCACTCATGTGGCTAGTCTCAATGAAGGGCAACAGACATCAGAAAAGCAGAGCAATTTTATTATGTCATGACTTAATAATCTTCTAGTTCCATTAATTTAACTGTAATAAAAAAAAATAATATGATGTTTCTTATATATGTACCCTTTAGCAATGTAAAACCACCATCTACATTTTAGCTACTCAATCAGTTTATATATTTGAGTGATATTATATAGAAAAAATCATCTATCTTAGGTTAAAAAGGGGAAAATTGTTCCTTACCTCATTCTTTATGGTGCAAGCTGACACAGTTTAATGAGGGCAAAGGAAGTTATCCAAGGAATTCAATTTGGCTCTACAGACAAAAACCAGAGAGGCAGATCTGTAGCGTAAATTTCAAAGCTGTGCTTCAGAACATCATTTATATGCACCTGCATGAACAAGAATTTTTATTTTCAAGTGGCTGGTTTTATGTCCACTAACTGCACGTAGTGTTTGTCCACTCACCTGTGTATTCCAGCTGGGAGATGGCACAAAATTTCCAGTGAAGCTGTTGGTTACTTCCAGGAAGTTGATCTGAAAGTATGAGACAGATAATGTCAAAGTTGGAGGAACCTGCATTTTTTACTGGAGTAAAGTAAAAGATACCATATATTGCTTAGGAAATAGCACTGTTTTTTTTTTTTTCTTTCTCTTTTTATATAGTTGTGGTTTATTGATTTGCCTTTATTACAATGTGGCTGTGCTTTCCCTAGGTCCTCTATATCCAAATATAATCTTAAATTAAAGCTGAATATAGTATTTTTTTTGCCTGAGATTTGATGTTTTTCACTTTGCTCAGGATTTGAAAAGTAGGGTAAATGCTATTTTATGAGAATCTGTGGTCTCAGGTCGAAAACCAGGATCATCTCTAGAATGCAGACTGACAGCACATTTCTTTCTTTTTAAATTCTGTCAGCTATATAATAATTTCAAATTAAAAGTGGATTCAAATCCAGGTCACTGGAAATAAGCAGCTAACATTTTACTAAAAATGGTCCTACAGAAACTTACTGCACTTTGTTCTGACCACTTTAAACAATCTGTGGTTGCTAGAGTCAAAGGAGGAACCCTATATATGTTGAAGCAAATGAGTGGCACCATTAATTAATAAATATCTTATTAGAGAGATGGAGAAAGAATGTTTATTTTACCACATTCAACTGAACTATACAGATGGATATGTGATTCCTATTGAAGTATGATCCTCATGTGAGCTGAGTTTTAGGATTGTGTGATGTGACAGTATTCCAGGGCTCAGCTAGTTCACAGATAACTAAAGCAGTAGTAGTAGTAGTACTACTAGTAGTACTAGTAGGAGCAGTAGTGGTAGGTGCAGCATCCTGTCAAAGGATTATATTCTTGTTAGGTGTTCAACAATAAAAATTCTGAAATCATATAAAATTCAATTACATTTATGTTCAATGCTAGCACTGTAGAACTTCTGCTTTTGTTGTATCTTGCCTTCACTAAAACTTCACTAAAGGATGATTTAATAGAAATATATTAAAACTACATTTTTATTATCTAAAATCACTGGGTAAAGTTCTGTTAGTTTGAGATGGTAATTTAAGACCATACAAACAGTATGAACATGTGGACATTTATTGTCAACAGGAGATAAAATTGGAGCACTTACTTGTCATATACCCTCTTTTGACAATTTTTTTAGGAGAGAAATATGCACGGCTGTAGCTTTTGAAGACGAAGAAAAAGGCCGATACTAAAAATTGAGTTTGTCCAGTAAACCTGTCTGTGACCTGAAGGAAAAGTAGGTCTAGTCATAAGCAGCTGTCTTAACTGGATTTTAACAGGCTTTTGAAAAAAATCCCATAAATCTTCATTGTATTAATTGGCAATTCTACTTTGTCTTGTATGAGTCTGAAGCCTTTATGTACCTGAGATAAGGGAAATGGGATTTCTGTCCCACATTATTCTTGGACACTGCAACCTGCTGTGTACTGCTGCAAAAATATAGTCTAAAGACGAATCCCCCAAAGTTTTGGTGAATCCATTTAATAAGTCATGTAAAAAGGAAAAAAAATAGTCCCCTAAGCCAAAGGGAAGTGATAGGGAGTGTGTGGGTTCATCTGGTCAGAGTCATGTAAAGCAGTGTTTACTCTTCATTTTACATATGCTCTATGTGTTGATATGACATCATTCACTATAAAGTTAGGAATACAGTGCACACATAACCACGAGTTTGTATGAGATGCAGTGACTATCCCATGAGAGAGGGAACATGACATAATTTAAAGTTGGAACCTAGAGTGATTTATGAAAGTCATTGTCTTACTGATTTAGATACTTTCCATATGTTGTTGTAAAAACTCAGTTTTCTATTGTGTGTGTAAAATGTGTAGCACATTAGTTTCAATACAACTTTCTTCCTCCAAAATGTTTTGGTTTTAAAATGTTGATGTGTTTTTTATCTCTAGTCTGTGATATATCACTGTATTTTTATGGAAAAAACACTGTAAAGTAAAAGATTTTGAGGTGACTTTGCTAAAGTTTGGAATGGGGGACAATAAGTGCTGCAAGTGCTTTTGAAGCTAAGATAGCCTATTACACTGGATCTATGGCTTCGCTTCTGTTCCATACTTAGCTGATATGGAGTATGCCCTGTGTCATGCTTGAAGCCCTGAAGGTACTGTCCTAGCATGGAAGGAAGAGAAGAATTTTTCTCTTACCAAGTGTAGCTCATTATAATTCTATATAATTTTATTTTGGAAATTATTTAAAGATGGATCTAGTTACATTAAAATTATGTGTTGGTAACATGATTACCAAAAAGACATTACTGCCTGAGGCATTAAAAGACTCAATTTAATTTACCATATTATATAAAATAATTTTATTGCAGGGAGACTTTATTCCAGTGGTTGCTTAGTAAGTGAATGGACATTTATTAATCAAATAAATCAACACCACCCATGGCAACCTGCCCCAGAAATACCTGCTGAGGAGAGATGGATGGACAAAGCATGAGGAAAAAAATTATCTCGTTTGTGCTGTATGTTTCTGTTTGCAATTTTCCAGAATTTATTCATTGTTCAGCATTATTCACCAAACATTGTCTGCAGAGTAGTTAGCCTTGTAGCTTGTTCAGAAGCAATTTGTAGCAAGTATTCAACCTATACTTCAAGCAGAGATTATTTGTCATTAATATGGGGGTCATGTTTATTTCTTTGTGTATCATTCCTTACTCTAAAACAGTTTGTTGATGACAAATGAGTCTCCTAAGTATCACTGTGATACAAATTAATAATAGCATGAATTATGATATCCCTTTAGCTTTGTTTTAGATTTTTCATAGTGATCTCCATAGACTGCAGTGGTATTCAGACCAAGATCTAAAGTATTTTTTTCAGCACTGACATTTAGGGCAGACATTTGGGGCAGACACTTTAAAATACATTAGGCACACTTTCTGTACTCCTTTTTTATCACTCTTTGTTTTGTGTCTTTGTCTGTCATTAAAGTTTTTACTAAGATATCCATGGAAAGTGAATTGCAAAGACATAAATCCACCTAAAAGAAACAACTCAAATACCATTAGAAATTGTGAACTTTCTTTTCCTGCAAATGCAAACCAGGGTATATATTTTAAGACCTTCTCCCACCTACCTATATTGTAAGGCTTTTAAACGTGAAGTTGTGTGAAATGGCATAAACCAGACTCATACGTACCGAGAGCTCACTTTGCAATTGTTTAAAATGCATTTTCAGAAACATGAAACACCATCAGTGCTGAAAACCAGCAATTCCGTCCCTTGGCTAATGCATCACGAAGAAGCATGCAGCTGGAGCACCAACTGTGTTTCTTTGCTTTGTTTCTCTCTTTGCAGCCGCGGAGCCGGGGTGGGTGCGGAGGGCTGGGCTGAGCCTGCCGGGGGGTGGCACAGTAGCAATCCCTTGGACATCCTTTATTGTCTCCTCTGCACTGCTCATGTGTCGGCCCCCATGGCTCTCCAGACCCCCACGCTGCGTGAGCTTGCTGCCGGGAGGGCAGAACAAACGTGGCTGTAAAGTTTAACATCTGCAATAGCCACGAGTGGTTTGCTGGAAGAGCTCTCCAGCAGGTAGGACAGCCAGTTCCTCAGCTCTGGTGTCATTAACCACAGCCACAGCTGCTCACCCCCTGAGGATTGCTAGTGGATCTATTGGGGCTCGGGAAGAGCTAGCCAGACAAACAAGGGTTCCCCTCAGAGCCAGAAGAGCAGGACAAACAACTCCTGCTGAGGCAACTGTGGAAGCCGCTTCTCCATGCCTAGGGGTACAAGGCATATTTGTTTGGCAGAATAAAATTTATCTGCCGGCAGGGGACTGGAACAAGGCACATGGGATTCCTCCACTCTCAGGAGAGCATCTGAGGTGTAAACATGAAGTGAGGGGACAGAATGGTGACTCTCTGAGTGGGATGCAGTGATGCAGTTCTTGTTCTCAAGCCCATTTACCAGAGATTAAAGTGTTATGAGCATGTCAGACAGCTAATTCAAAATGAGTCTATGGTTGCTTCTTCCATCTTTATCTGGGTGCTTAAAACAATTTATCATCAGTTGCTTTCTTCTGCCTTTAGGAGCACTGGAAATCCCATTCCAGTCTACCTTGTGTTCTGATGTCAATCAGTTTCATTTTTCTCTCTGTGGGGGATATGTCTAACTAGAGAAATGAGAACTACACATGACAAGCCAGGGAGACTTTCTAAGTGAAGTCCGCCCAAGGCAATGTCTGCACCTCTTGTTGTCGCTAGTTCGACCTTACCTGCTGCTCAATATTTCTCTGTTTAACCAAGTTCTCTGTTGCTCTTCTCTTTTTCATTGAGGTCCAAAAGCATTACTTTTTCTGATGCTGTAATGAGTCTTTTCAGTGGCTTCCTTCAGGTCCTCAGGTGAAACGAAGGTGGGATCCAAATGCATCCACAGCATGGAATAACTTCAGCTGAAGAAATTGCTAGTTGTCCTTGAAGGTGCTCTGTCCATTCGTGAAGCCGGTGGTCATTGTTGGAATACCTTTGCTTTGATTCTTTGTCTCTGGAAGGAACAAACCAGTTAAAGTTGTGTAGGTTATTTAATAACCTTATAACTGTTATATCCTGTAACCTTATATCTGTTATAACACAGAAGGTTATTTTTTCCAGCTCCATGCCCAAATTCGCCCCTGCCCGCTGCCCTTCTCCCGGCCCCAGGGCGCGCGTGGCCCCGCGCCGCAGCAGATGGCGCCCGAGCCCCTGGAATTCGCCCTTTTCCCAGCGCGGATTTCCACCACGGGCTCTGCCCAGGCTGGGGAACGTGCCCGGGTACCGTCAGTGTCCTCAAGTGGTTCACGAAGCGGGAGAGATGGGGAATAAATAATGAGAAGGAAGGAAGTCTTGGCATCAGTGAAGTTAGATGGGGTATAGATTGGTTATTCACTCAGAATGTCTGTGATCCAGGAAAAGATGTGATTACTATTCCTAATGCCCTGCTCTTAGCAGGAAGCCCTTTCCAGTATAGGGAACTGCATACCTAAGAAATATATTAAATTATAACGAAAGAGATTACCTGGAGTGATGGAAATCCACATAAGAAAATAACTGAGCTATAGATGAGCAGTAATAGTTGTAGGTTTTTATACAAAAGCCAATGATATTACTGAATTACAGTGTGCTTTTCTGATGCTTTTTATCTTTGCTTTTTTCTTTTTTTTTTTCTCTTCAGGACAGGCGATCGGTTCTCCTGTGCCAAGCAGAAAAGGCTTTCAGGAACACGCTGGTAACTTTTCAGTTCAATCTAGCAACAGCATGACTTCATTTTACCCTGTTTATCAGAACACAAGGAATTTGGCAGTGCTTTTGTACAGACTGCCTCCTCTAGTGACTAAAACAGGGCTAGGCAGCTCAGATATTTAGGGCCTGAATGAAAGATTTGCAGCATTAATGATGCAGACCTGATAGGTTTTGGCTCTCTGTGCAGCTAATGGAGAAAGTAGATGCAATTCCTCAGGCACAGGATGCTGTGCACCATGAATGCATATTTCACAAGCATCATTTTGGCAGTAGTTTTCTGTTCTTTGAATTAGCACTCACTGCCTCCCAGTGCTTGATAATCCCCTCCTATCTTTTTAATGAAGATGTTCTGAAATAACTAGTGGGAAGAAGTAAATGCTAATAGAGAAGCACTAAGAGAATGAAATTAGACATCTCTGTAAAAAAGGGCAAAGAGAGAAGATGATTTGTCTTTCTGGGTCTCAAAAAATAATTTGCTAGCAGGGTCAATGACAAAAGCACTGACAGGAATGTCCATCAAATGTCCATCCTGGTGCTGTCCCAAGCAGTTACAAAGCCCCTGTAGTCATGCTTCACCTTCATGGCCTTGGAAAATAAGGAAATTGAGCAGATTGTAAGTGCTGTAAAGATACAAAAAATGAAGTGACTCCTATGACATTAACCATAATAACAAAGAGGATTCCAGCTATAAAATAATAGTGCATTGCAGGATTATTCTTGCAAATCGAGATATAAAAAGAGTAAGAAAGAAGTATGTTTAACCATGTTGTGTGTGAGGGTCAAAGGGATTTTTTTTTGTATGTCAAAGAGATTTTCATCTGTGGTTTACATTTCATTTCTGTCACAAGTACTTGTTTCTAGTCCTACAGTCAAGTCACCAGAAAAAGGAGAAATGTGTAATAGAAACATACAGAGCAGTAAGAGTTTCTACTGATGGATGACAGAGCTGAATTCAGTCAGGACTCTGACTTCCAGACAACATCTCTGCAAGAGATCGTTTCACTTAGTGCTGTGTAATTAATTCCTGAGAACCACTTAAGGTCATTGCACGGTCGTCATCATCATAAAGTCTGATTCTTTTCCAGAAAGCTATCAGATATCTGCTGGATGATCAAGTATGTTTTACAATATGATTAGTTATCATATTGATAACTAATTAGTCTGGTACTTCTGATCTGTGTACTTTTAGACTGGAGGCACACAACACATTTTTGTATCTAACTTTGCCATACTTAGCCTCGTGTCCTCTCATGACTTGGAATGGAGGCAGCCTGGTCTCAAGACATTGGACACTCTACCTGAAGGGACATGATCTGAACCCCAATTTCCTGGATGCATTGTTGGCAAATATATCCTAATGATCTTGCCAGTCCATTGAAAACAAATTATAGCTTATCATTCTCCTTTTAGAGGAAAAGGAATTAATAACTTTTTGTTTTCCTTTTCTATATTTTAGAGAATGGGCTCAATACCTTTTTCTGGCCTTCTTCATTGTTGAGTATCAGGCTTGATCCTCCCCTGCTTTCCATTCTATATAGAAATTGCCCTTTGTGCTGAGAAGCTGCAATATATTACCATGTCACAAGAGTGACACTTAAAATCTGTTTGTCAAAAAAATAAATAATGGACGACTCTAGTAACTTTACTCAAAGCTCCTGCTCAAAAAGCCCTTCAACCAGAGCTATAGTATTAATGGTGTAAAAACAATTACACAATATACAAGCCTCAAAACTAAACTCAAACAAATAAATGGCATTGTACATCTTCTACTGCTAAAAGGATATAGCATTAAAAAAACCACCCAGACCCCAAAATCTGTGCCTGTTTTTTGTTATCAGTGCACATTGCCAGTCAAGAAAGGCTTCAGCATACAGAATGTTCTAAGTGTTAATACTAAATCTGTTCTAAGGAAAAAATAGTATTCTATGCTGTACAGTTGAAACTTTGAGCCTACCACAAATCCCAGAAGCTCACATTCCCAAAAAAAATGCTCTCCAGCAAATACCAAACAAAAATAACTTTTCAACAGAAGATGTCTCTAGAGTGTAGAAAAATACTGTCTCTCTTAGGACAGTCATGCAGGAGAAAGTTAGTAAATAGTCATCATAAACTCCAGCTTCTTCTGTGAGCTCAGCCAATAACCATCATGCCTGGGTGGCTGCAAGAAGAACAAGATTATTTTCATTTTCTCTATGTGACAAATTCCTCTGTTCTCCAGATTAAATGAAATAAAGCCTTCCACTGCATCTGGTGTAATAAAATTATTCTACTACCCCCTTCTAGTCCAGATGAGGCAATCAGAAATGAACACTTTTCCCTTACAGCTGCTGCTGCTGCTTCTTTTGATCAAAATTGCTCTGTGTTCTCAGTGACTGTAAATCTGAAAGAGGAAGTGTTTTTAGGAGACAGAATAGACGTGCATCACCCTCTTTGGTAAGCATTCAAGGCTTTCTGTACTCTGGGGATTGCAAAAAAATTTCCCTGCATATTTCAAGGTCTCAGATGTTGTTCTTTATTAATGGGATTTTCCACATCAAAATCTCCAAGCATATCATGGATATTATTCAGCCCAAATGAATTCATAATTAAGAGTTCAAACAATGCAAAATCCAGGAATTTTTTTTTTTGAGAATCTTAATAGATCTCACATTACTAGGCTGTTACCAGCCCAATCCAGAAAGGAATGAATAATGCTTAAACCATTAAGCCATTAGGGTTTTTGAGGAAATGGAAAGCATCCACCCTATCTAAGAAATCAATTCCACAGAAATTGTTCCATTGTCAAACACTCTGGGAAAGCAAGTCCATTATTTTGTTGTGGTTTTTTTAAGTTAGCAGGGTTTCATCAAGACAGCTTCTTTTTTTAACTGCGCAGTATCATGTACAATGTTTCAACATAAACTGAAAAATAGGATGCGTTCATGTCAGGTGCTGTCACATGGGCTGCATTCCCAAATGAGATCATTCTTACAAACAATTGGTGACCATGAAGTCTCACTACCTGCAGCAATAACACCTCAAGCTGTTTATCTGTCTCTTTGCCCTCTCAGAGCATCCAGCAAGGATACTGGATACATGCTGTGTAAATGGAGGTAGGGTCACAAGCTGAAAGGAGCCTGGGAAGAGGAGATGAGGAGACATTGCAGCCTCTTGGATTCATAGTGAGTAGATTGGACTTCATGAAATCCCAGCTTAGAAGGAATTTTTAAAATATTGTGCCATATCTGTAGTTTATCAGAGGAGGTACACTTCACTCAAATATCCCTTTTCAAGTCCAACCACTTTGTATAAAGAACTTCAGACCAAGCAGGAGAAGAATTCAAGGCAGAAAGAAAGCAATTTTTGAGGCTTCTGTAGTGAGAGAAATCCAAGTGAGCACTATATTCCTCAGTGATCTGTGAGGCAGAAGAACTTCTCCCACAGTCTTTCACAGTCCACCCTGGGGGGAGAATAATTTTATGACATCAAACTTAGTGATTGCCCTGGTCCCAAGAATTCAATTGATTTAAGTTTCCAGTTGAGTCTGTAAGATCAAGTGTGCTTTACATCTTTGCCGTGTGCTCATAGACTTTCTTGGCTAATGCTGGCCACTAGAAAATTCTTTTTGTGCATATGATTCTTGGGATACCAGGTCAAAAATCAGGCAGTACAGATGTTATTTTGTTAGAGCCTTTTAGCTTTTGGACAGCTTAGGATGATGTGGAGGGGAGATGAACACTTGGTAATAGGTCCAAATTCACCCAGTTTCACACCTGCCATACCACTGGCTGAAGAATAAGTAGTTGGGTTTGTTATTATCTTTATTATCTTTAACTCAAACTATGATGAAGTAATATGCAAACAGAATATTTGAAAGAGACAATACCTGTGAAGACTTTTTAAAAATGTAGGTTGAGGAATGTAAGAAATTCTCAGATATTTTGTACCAACATAAAATTTATAAAGCATCTCTTTCATTAGAAGAAATTGATGTAGGTAGTCAGAAATTCTCTCATCTCAGAAAAGAGCCCTTCCTGATGGAACTCGCAGCAAATATTTTTTTCTGAAAGCGATTTAGAGGCATCATGCACATTCAGTCTCCTCTCAATTCTCTCTCAGCAAGGAAATTGTCTCTAACTTATTCAGGAAGCAGTTTAGAAATTCCTCTCACTAAAGGCAGTCCCAGTTTTTGGAGGTGTGAGTTCTTTGACAGGCTCTACATCTTCTGTGCATGACTGGCCTGCATAACATTCTCTGACTATGATTTTCCTTTTGCTTCTCTGAATTGCTTTCATCTAGGTGCAATATTATAATCAGACAGTCAAATACTGATGGCTCTGGGAAGAGCAGCACCCAGTATTTTTTTCTGAAACAGAAAGCGAGACTAGAGATGTAAGCAAGAAAATTCCCTGTTCCTCTCAGGGAATCAGGTTTACCTCACCCAGTGTCTCATCTCTGGCAGTATTCCACATCTGGTTACTTTTGATGAGGATGGGAAAAAAACCCCTATGCTATGGAATATTTGGCCAAATACACATATTTATATCACTGTGTGGCTTAGGACAGTGAAGTTACAAACTCATTGAAGGTTGTGGGAAGAAGGCTGAGTGGTGTTCCCCAGGGATGGGAGTTTAGAGAGTCAGAAAGTGAGATAGAGGTTTCTGGAAAACTTTGGGTTTTGAGAAGCATCAGACTTACAAGGAAGACACAGAACTTGGACTAATGCCTCTCAGTGAATGTCCTGTCTTACCTCCTGCAGTCTTTGTTACCTTGGAGACAGTACTTTTCATCTTTTAATAGAATTTTTAAGGCAGATAAGTTAAATAATTGGTAATCTTATTCATTACTAGAAGCATTTCAAGTATTATCTTTGTTACAGTATTATTTGGAACTTCAAGACCTTGAACCTGTGTGTTCCAGATGGGAACAGGATTTCTAATTCTAAGGTCAAAAATACCAGTAAATTTCCTTAAGATTTTCCATGTTAAAGGTTTTGGGCTTGAGATTCCAACAATTACAAAAAGACAATTTCCTTCCAAATTGCACTCCTTTTGAAGTGCGTGTCAATACTTCTGGATTTGTCTATTAAAAAAACCTCAGCTAACTATTTCTGATTGGATCTGTTCCAGTTTCACTGTCAAAAAATACCCATATTCCATAACTGGTGTCTTGTATTCTATAAAAACCCACCTGCCTTCCAAGCAACAAAACCTCTTAAGAATTGTTTAGCTATAGATTTTGTTTTAATACCTCATCTATCTCATGCTGTCCATTTGAAAATCATGCTGTTGGTTTTTTACCCCTATGGTTTTACAGTTAACCTCTAGTGATTGGATCTTTTTCATAATCATTCTTATGTCTAGAATTGCAAGGAGTTTCCTCCCTTTCTGTGTCAAGGAGTGATTTATACCTGTGCTTTCCAGGGAGCAGTGTTAAGGCTATACCTTCCTTTTCCTGCTGCTCCAGAAACCAGGAAATTTCTACTTGTTTCTAGTCCAACATTTTTCAGGGATAGATACTGTTAAAAACAAGTATGATGGTGCAGTTCACAAATTACAGGATAGTTTTAGGGATAGTCATATCATAAAAGGGAAGGATTTAATCTGTACTCAGTTTTCACTGATGCTGGTTAGAATGTTCTTTAGAGCAGAGGAGGAAAAACACTTTTGAAAATGATGGTGTGATTACAAGAATGAAAAGCTGATCTGAAGACTTGTGGCAGTGTCCTGGTTTCAACTAGGGTAGAGTTAATTTCCTTTCAGTAGCTGTTCCAATACATGTTTAGGATTTGGAATGAGAATGGTGTTGATAACACTGATGTTTTGGGTTTTTGCTAAGCCGTGTGTATCCTGAGTTAAGGACATTTTTCCTTGGCTCATGCTCTGTCAGTGAGGAGGTACACAGAAGCAGCTGGGAGGGAGCAGAGCTGGGAGAGGTGACCCAAACTGAGCAGTGGGATGTTCCACACCACGTCATGGGCAGCACCAGCTGGGGGAGTTACCTGGAGGGGAGGCCAGCCTGGGTCTGGGAAGGGGGCCTGGCATTGCTCAGTGGCTGGTGAGCAATTGCACTGTGCATCACTGGTTTTTCCCATTTCATTACCAATGTTATTATCATTTACCATTATTACTGTTTTTTGCTTTATTGTCAATTATGCCACTAATCTTATCTCAACCTACAAGTTTTACTTTGATTTTTCTTCCCAATCCACTGAGGCTGGGGGGAGAGAGGGAGGCTGAGTGAGTGGCTGCGTGGTGCTTAATTTCCAACTGGGCTTAAACCAAAGCAGGGAGATAGACCAGGAACTAAGTTTATCTTGTTCAAAGCATTTACTAGATTTTAGGATTATGGTGACTGTGTAAATTCTGATTTATGAATATGGTAAACTGTGTACAAATTGAGGTGTGTATATTTGCATTGCTGCATCTTATATGAATGAGTGTTAGTATTTATGGAGATGTGTACAGATTGTGGAGAAAACGAATAATTCAGCTGTCATCCTGTATGAGATGTGAACTTTGGCCATTGAAGGAATGAGACAAAAATGATTAAGTTGTCTATATGTTACATGGTTTTGAGTGTAAGATGGAGTCTCTACACTGGAAAAACACTTGCATCTCTAGCTGAGAAAGCTTTACATTTGTCATGTTATTTGCAAGGAGTGTTAAATAAATGGCTTGAACAATTTGGATTAAATTAACAGGAAAAAGTCAAAATCCCCAAGGAAGTATTTTTCATTATAATCAACACAACCAAGATTTCAGGAAAAAGTATGTACAACTGGCTGCATCTTCAATTTATAAAAGAATAAAATATCCTGTGAAATGTACTGTTAAATATCTATTATGAGACAGCACATTATGTAAATGCTACTTATTTTTTATCCTCAAAATAGAAGAGAAGCAAATATAAAATGCTTCTTTGTCTGGTTCAGGCATAATGTCACTGAGAAGATGGAGAGCCCAAGGAAAGCTCAGCTCAGCTCAAATTTTATGCACCTATGTGATGTCCTATGTTAATAATAATGATGTGTAGTTAAATAATTTTGCAGTGTTGTAAAGTGTGCTGGGAGAATCCTTATTATTAATGGTCATGTCTGCACAAAAATGGTTTTAAGGAAGCCATTAAGGATGATAAATGACATTGGAAACATAGAAAGAGGATAATGGCTCCTTTCTCAGTGAGCAGTTGCATCTCTATAAGAACCTAGCTTGTCTTCACTGTGCAGTATGAGAGTATTGCTCAAGCATTTGTGTGTTTGGGAAAAAAAATTGTCATTTTGCAGAAATGACACTTGTGGAAGAATGTGCCCTGTTTTACCATTACAGTGTTTTAAACCAAAGGAATTTTCAGTTTCAGTGTGATCCAGAAGGCAGACACTTTCAGTGTTTGTGGAGACTCAACAAATGTAATTTTTATGTCAGAAGATCCTTCAGGTTAAGGGAATGTTTATTTGTTGTAAATGTCCATAGAAAACTGAATATGTAAACTGGTCAAGAAACTTTAGTCTATGGCAAAAGAGAGGAGTTTCTCCACTCTAGGTGAAGTTTCAGTGGTTTTATCTGGGCATCATTACTGCACAGGGAGGAAAAATCGACCTCTTTGAAATGTCTCTAGTTTTCACTCTCTCCTTTCTTTCTGCATTTATTTGTATTTCTGCAAACCTTTTAAATAATATTTTCCTTTTTTTGAGACCATCAGTTGAGTCCTGGAGATGCTTCTACAGTCAGAGACATCCATCAGGGAGATGTTTCCCCCTCTGATTTTACTGTTAAATGTGAGGCAGCAAATGATGAGGTAGCCATTGGTTTATGTGAGGACAATGCTGCTGAAGGCAGCAGATGGAGGCAAAGTGCAATAAAAATCCTCTTGCACTTTAGTCTCCATTCCAGGGGCATCCCTGACTATTTGCTGCAGGCAACTTCTGAATGCCTCATGGAATAAAGCTGCAGCTTGTCCCAGTGGCCAGAGACAAATGGAAGACTGGAATAGAAGAATTTTTCTTGGCTAAGCTAAAAGGACACCCTCTGAATTGGCCTGAGGTGCCTGCTACCTACACATACCTCTCAGAGTACATACAGAGAATTTGCTGAAAGCAAGAGATGGCTGGTGGAGTAAAAAGTTCATGTCATGGGTGCCTTGTTCCTGTGACTTGACTGTGGAAGGACAAGCTGGATGCTCCACATGTGGAAAGATTTTAGGAGAACTGGCTGTTATTGGGAACATTGCTGGAGCACACAGTCCTAAACAAGCGAGGAAAGTATAGGCTAATCTATGCAATATTTGTATATATGACAAAACATATATATTTGAAAATGCCTTATAAATGTCTTCATTGACTTTAGATTTTGCCCAGATATTACAGGTGAAAGAAAAGAGCATTGGAGCAATTAAAATATACTTTTTTTCCCATTATTATTTTGGTCAGAACATCCAAAGAGCAAAGGAAACAGAGGTTTCTCAGACTAGCCAGAGGAAGAAGGGTTGTCATCATTCTCCTTTTGCCAAATAGCTCACAGGGTAAGGAATGCTTTGAAGATGCTGTCTCCTGCAAATGTGATGTAACCAGCAAGCTGAAGTAGGCTGACCATTTTACAAACATTTCCAAGAAGCTGTCAGGCTTCCTGAAGTGTAGGAGTGGTGTGATACCTCCTACCAGATAATTCTAAGGGAGTACCATCCTGCACTGACCTCTTTAAACCCTCCTGCTCGATCTTCTCCCTCTCTTGGGAACCCCCAGGATGCATAGTCTTGGGTTAGGAAGGCAGGGGAAGAGGGGAAAATACCCAAGTCTGAACACAGAAAGAATCTCTAAAATGTTCACAAGACAGCAGCCAGGTGTCCTTGCAGTCAGGCTGGATGGGGTTCAGCTGGGGAGGGGTGTTTCCCATCTTCTTTCAGGACTTCCAGCTGCAGCAGTGCTGTACAGTGTGAGAAGTTCAGCTGTGAGGAGGAGAGGCTTCCCCTGTGTGCTGGGTGAGGTCTGTTGCTTTCCAGTGTTGCTTTTGTTTAATTCCCCTGGGATTCCTGTGGGGTGGTAGAAAGGTGGCTGTTTCTCTTTGTGCCACTGAACTGAATTAAGCAGCTGTCCTTACGACCTGCTCCAGCAGGACAGCACAAAAAGGGGCTGAAGTCTGGTCTAAACCTGGATTTTGCTATTCATTTCTGAGGTTCAGGTTTTGTCCTCTTACATCTGTGTAAATTATTTGGGCCTTTTCAGTGTTTGGGTATGACACAGAGGGGAAGTTAGCTAGACATTACACTTTATTTCCTTTCTCACTCCATCTTTTGGCATTTTAAAAGTGATTGACTGGAAGGAGTATAAAGAGGATGCATTAATATTTAACTATGCTGCAACAAATAATTGATGTTTTTAAAGTTTTCTTTCATTCAGACTGGTCTGGAGCTCTCTACCCTAGTTTATTTTTGATTATAGAAATTCATTTCACTTAAATCATTCTATTATCAGCAGGATCTTCCCACATTTGGTTAGACTAAATAGCTGTAGAAACCACAGTGTTTTTCCCAATTGCTTTGAATCAAAGTTGCGTTAACAAAAAAAACCAAAAAACTTCTGCTGAGGTTGGCCAGGATCTTATTAATGCAGAAAAGTCATATTAAAGGGTCTTTAATGTGTATCTGTGATGCTTTGCTAATCACAGCTTTATCTTAGTTTTGAGAAAAGTCTACTGAAAATCTCTAGTTTTTCTACTTGAAATGTTGCTCATGCTCATGACTTGAAAGCTTCTACTGTTCTTTTCTTTTGCCACTCTCTTGATCAGCAGCATCCATTAGTTCCTTTGGTGCTTTACAAACTCTTATCTTTTGGCAGGTAAAGCTTACTGGTCAGAAATGAGAAAAATGTGTCGTATTTTTTCAAACAGCTGCATTTATGTTGTTGATACATCTGCTTTTACTGAATGGCTTCATACTGCTATGTAAGACATGTAACATTCATTTTATGAATCCTTCATGGGTCTTGTCTGATCTTGTAATTGTATATGCCATCAAACATTGAGGGGGTCTTGAGGAGAAGGGGGAAGTTGCTGGGTTGTAAAGTTGGGGTGGTCTTCAGGTTTTTTGATGCTGTAATATTGTTTTGTGAATTACTCCAACAGTAGAAAAGGTTGATTTCAGAAAGGTTGAAATCAACGAGTTGATTTTGAGGTTGCTTTCTGTACAGCTCTGCAAGACAGAATTGGTAAAATGCCTTAGAGCCAGTGAGAGAAGGACCTCTGAGTGGCACTAAAAAGAGTTTTAAATCTGTGCATAACACTACAGTCCTGTACATGATGCCAATATGGGAAAAGGTGATAAAAGCATTCTGTAGATTTACAAGGCTATTTTTCAACACTGGGTCACGTTCTGAATCCCTCTGCTCCTGCCTGTGGTTGCAATTGAGTATTGTGATGGATTTACAGAACTGCATCTTATCTCTCAAGAACAACAACCAGATGTTGTAAGTCAGAGAATCCCCATGGTTGTGTTTATTTATTTATTAGTGTATTGTCTTCTGAAGGTTTTTTGGGTTTTTTTTGTTCTTGGTAAATAAGAGTATTGTCTGTGGTCTGATCTTCACAAATCTCCCCTGTTCTATTTGTGTATCTGGTTAGTTCCTGTATGGGAATGTATTAATACATTAGTTGCTCTGTAAGTTCCTAACTTGCATGCCATGTGTTTATCTTGTTGGTGGTCCTAAGTTTGGAAATGCAGAAAATTTTTTACTGCTTCATGGCAGATGAAGAACATATCTTGTATCTGTTGAAATTACTCCTCCTCCTCCTTTTGCACAGTTGTTCCTGCTTTAATTGGCTGAAGTACTGAATTAACACACTCTAACAATTTTTAAAATTTATTCCAGGAGAGATGTAAACGACATTTAATCTCTTTGAGACTGCATCTGTAGTGTATTAATACATTGAATTCAGGATCCTGTCAGTCAAAAAATTATTTATACAGTACTTTAAGTTGTCTTATCTTTATGATTTCTGCTTCAGCATAAATAACCCTTGACACAGTGCTGAATGTCTGAGATTGGTGCTCAGAGAGAGTGCCATATTAAATTTAAAGTACCTAAAATAACTTGCTTTAAAATATATATTATATTATATATTGCTAAGTGCAGTCCTCTTATCTCTGGTTATTACTTTTAATGTAGGCTTCACGTTGGGAAAATGAATAAGAATCATCCTGCACTATACTTTATGCTGAAATGTCATGTTCTGCAGGCACTGGCTGTCTTAGGCTACCAGTGCAATGTAGCCCATCACCCTGGGGTTAAACTCTGCCCACTTGCAAAACAGTCCTATATCATGCTGTAAAATGTATTACTGCAAAAAAAAAATTCATGAAGTGCAGTTTTCTCTGAGGTAATCTTAACATTTTGTGATCAATTTAGATGTGGGAAGCAGAAATCCCTGTATTCACGGAAATTAACTGGGATATGGGAATGTTTCTTGTGCCTCCCATCATGGGAAGGATGTGTTGTGGTTTTATTGGGAACTGACTGAAACAGCAGCTTTTCACAAGTGAGCTGGATCTGAGTCTAAATGGACAGCTGTTAGGAGAACACACATGGCACCAGCAGGACACAGCTCCTCAGTTTGCTCTTTTGTTATAAAGATCAAAATAGCCAATCCTTAGTATTAATGTGAATATTCCTGTATCTTCTTTACTTGTTTGCACAAAGTTCTTGTTAGTTTCAGAACCTCTATCCATATTGCTGCACACTAGAACTATGAATCCATCTGTTTCTTGTACCCACTTTCCCATATGAAGCATCTGGAACCATATTTGGATTTGTTACATGGCAATTTCAGGGAAGGAGAAGAAGTCAGCCTTGGATAAAATGGAACCATAACTGGGAAAGTGGAACTGAAAAATTCTAGCCAAAACATTTTTTTGGGAAAAACAAAAAGAATCCTAGTTGTAGGGGGAAAAGAAGTCCTAGTGATGAGATATATATTACGCTGTGGAATATTTTCTCCTGGTTAAATCCTGTCATTGAGGTTTTCCTTTATTTAAATAATAGCTCTAAAAATGTGTTTGGAAGAAATCTTGTGTGACTGAGGATATGTTGACCTGAGTTCCAACCTTGCTCTGCAACTTTATATTTAGAAAAATCACCAATTAAAATAAATAACAATAACAGTTGAATTCTCACCTAATTTGTAGATTTTTAGGCATTCCAGATTGGACTGATTGGTCCAGTTGTTCAGTGTTTCTTGCCATCATTCTCACAGTAAATATGTAGTTATTTATACATATAAGAACTTTGCAAACCTAATTCCTGAGAGTTCACCAACTGTACATGTTCAATGGTTAAAAGTGCCTTATTTATGCCACAGTTAATTAGCTGTGTTAATTTTCAGGATATTAGCCCCAGTCCTTGAGCTAGGAACACTCCTTTAATATCTCCTTTAATGTTCTTGGGAAAGATGAGCATAACTCCTGGTGCACACTATTAATAACACACTTATGTAGTCTCTAGAGAGGACTTTTGTTTTGACTCTCAGACATGGCTTTTCTGAAGAACTCTGCACCTCACACGTATTAATTATCTAGATGTTGAAGTGAGAAAATGTTCCTGCATTTTAACAAGAACCCTTTTTCCATTAAAAAAAATAGATGTTGCCTGGTTAGACATCAGTAGTATGATCTTTCTGAAGATTTGGTTCAGGAAAACAAAAGAAAAAATAGCAGCTGTCATGGCAATAAGATTGACTTTTATAGTAAGGAAAAAACAGTTTCTGTGTCCACATTCTGTGGGCTGTGTTTTTCTTTTTCCTCTCTCAGTTATGACTCGCATGCTACATGCTGTAAACAGTCCAACTTCACTAACAAAACACATTTTGGAATTGATCTAGGAGTTTCTTCTTCAATGTCATGTACAATAGGAGCAGGAGAATGAAGCACACTAATCTCCAGATGAATTTGGCATCTCTTCCTCAAAAATCCTTTTATTTTCCTTTGGACCCCCTTAAAAGTCAAGTTTATACAATAATGAACTCCAGGAAGGAGCTGGAGCTCATTTACAATTTGAATAGTACAAAACCTTTCATAATAGGTTGACATTATTCAGTATGCAGAGAAACAGAACTGGTATAAAACTGCCTTTTTTTTTTTTTCTTTCATAAATACTTCAGTTGTTTGTTACCATGAGAAGAAGAGATTAATTTACAAATTGTTCATCTTTCCTATTCACAATTCCAGAATTTTTATTTCATTTGACTCTAGCTACTGTGTGCAATTACTGCGCAGGCTTCCAGGAAGAGAGACATAATGAAATAGAGCGTCCTTCAGTTAACAGTGGCAGGTTGAATGGAAAGTATTACCAAGAAAACATTTCCCAACCATCCTTCTGCAGGGCACAAGAGTGTGACCTAGTTATTTGAAACAACATGCTTAAGGTGAGAAATAATACTTTTCAAAATGTAGCCCACACATGAAATGCAAAGCAGCCAGCCTGTAACTCCTGGATTTACCATGCCCTAATAACTGACACACAGCATATTCTAATAAATTATTAGCAGATTATTGTCTTCTGCAGTTTGATTAAATAACTTATCCTTTCTTTAAAAAAATACATACTTTCATAAAACAAGAAGATTCCATTTGTATTTTTCAAGAAACTGTTATAATCTGCAGTACAGAAGATTTACATAATTTTCAATGACAAAAGTAATCTGTACATAATTTTCTTTCTTTAAAATTCCCTGCATCAAATAACCTAAGGTATTGAAGATCCACAACCGCCTTGAATTATTTTTTGGTTCCTTTGGATTAACTGATGTTCCAGTTTGTTTGAATGCTACCCCAAATGTGTGGAAATGGTAACATTCTGGTTTCTTTACAACCATTCTCTTAGCATCACCTGTATTCTTCAAATGCCTTTATTCTATAACAAGCAGCTTACACAAGGGGTACACCTTAGCTCTATGTCAAGATGTGTGGTCCCTGATGAACAGCTATAGGTCCATTTCACTGTTCAATCTACCTAATTACCAGTCACACTGAAAAAAATTAAAACTACTAATGATTTATCAAATTGTTTTAGCAGAATTGAGGCAATGCAACAGCTTAAGTCCAAAGGTTTTCATTGTCCTTGAAACGGTTGTTTCTACTCTATTTCCTTTTTTTAGAAGAATATGGTATCTGCAAAGATGACAGTTCAGGAAGATTCAGGAAGCAGTGAAACCTCACTTACTGAGAAGTCTCTGCTTTTCCATTAAAAAATGGCATACTGTCTTCAGAAAAAAAACCTGCTTGGATGTATTCACATCAGAGGATATGAGTAATGAAAAGCCAAGGACAAATGTGGTTGCTTCCCTGTGTGAAGAGAATGAGTCTAACACACTTACTGATGTTTTCTTTGTCTTTATCTCTTGAGAGCTGAATATTATTGTTCTTAAATCTGTGTTCCTCTCCTTGGTTATTGCAACAGTAATTGTTCAGCAACTGAACTGGGGATTGCTTATGTTGTGCATGGCTTTTGGGGTTTTACTTTGCTTTTGGAGATCCTTCCTGGGTTTGATGCTAGTTTAAGGGAAATGCATGCAACAAATAATTTGTTAGAGATGGATCTGAAAACCAAAATCTCTTATATAATCCTAAGTGCTAGAGCTGATATTTGGCTTCTACTGTTTAAGACCACATCTGGTCAAATGTATTGGGAAAAATTCTTGTAAAGCTAGCTTTTATGATTTGTTCAGATTTATGTTCTGAACAAATAAATGGCTTCATTTTTGTCAGTTCCAGGCCTGTAGCAGTAACATTTTCTTGAAAAAGGACTTGCTTAGTGTCCACTAATGAGGAGCAACAGGGGAAGAAATAAGCAAGAAACTTGTTGGGATTGGGGAGCAGAAACAAGTCATGGCACAAGAAGCTGAAGTCACAGGGCATCACAAGCCTGATTGGATGAGCTCTAGGAAAGAGAAGAAAATGGAGACTTTACTGATAATTCAGTATTTATGGTACAGTAATAAAATGGAGCACAGGACCAAGTGCCAGCAGTATAGCTTGTAACTAAACCTGTTGTTTTGCCTGCTTATGGTTTTAGAGTAGTCCAAATTGTAATTGAGTAGCTCAGGTAAAATAGAATATAGTCTTATATCTTCTTTAGACATTAATCTAACTGAGTGCATTCTCTTCAGCTTATCTTGGGCACTTTACACCTTTTTTTCTTACATTGATATTTTTCAGTAGATTGATTTATTAATTTGTGTTCCACTTATCTGCAGGTCCAATGACTTACCATGTCACAAGGAAAATACACAAGTAGAATCTGGCTTTAGCAATCTACCAAAGTAATGTGCTTCTAAAAGTTTTCACTGTTCATTTCTAATTCTGTGTCACTGACTGGAATCCAATAGCAGCACGTGTGGTGTTCTGAGGTTTTCATTTTACTAAGTTGATTGCATTTATGGATCTGTAAATTCCACTAGTTGACTGAATAATTTTCTTTTACCCATCTTTCCCATAGATGTTCACAAATCTTCTAGTAGAACAGGGATACGTCAGGCACTTCATCCTTCACAGACAGTTTAGAAAATTCTCATGTATGATCGTTGTTCTAAATTTACAGAATTTGGGGGCACTGGCTTGTCTTCACTATGGTATAGTTGCAAAAATGAGTTGCAAACAAAAAATTTATTTCTGTTTTTGAAAGCATGATAAAACAGTATGCATGGTTACAACAGCAATACCTAAAGGCTCCACTTTTTACTCTAGCTAGAATTGGTACATCCTCTGTTAAAGCTCTGGCTCCTGGCAAGGTGGATTTTGTGAAAAGTGTCATTAGCAGCTCAAGTCAGACATTAAAAACCCTTCACTTTCTTCTAAGCTTTTCCTCAAACTTTTACAAAGCCAACTATTGCAATAATACACACAGTTATCTCCCAGTTCAGCCAGAACTCTCGTTGTTCTCCACCTAGGAACAAGCAGGGAGGACAAGTTAGGCTTCATTTTGCTTTTTGTACAAAACATTTATTGCATGGTGCTCCAGTACTCTGAAGGGCAGCCTTGGCAATAATTCCCTCTGTTTCATCTTTTCTGAACTCGAGAAATATGTTATACTTCCTTGTATGCCCTTCTGCAAAGACTTTTGTTGGTTAATACCAGCTGAGGAACAAGTGGGTCTTCGCTCTTTGTAGTGGATTTCACGTCATTCACCATTTTCCATTGAATGTTTGTGTTTTCCCCGTATCTTTGAACACACAATTTCAGCTGAATATGCTTTACATAATTTATTAGCCTGATTCTTTGTTTAGCTGCCCTGTGGAAAAGGGTCAGCAAACACAATTGTAATGGCTCCTGAGGAATTTCTTTGACGATTGAATAGCTCCAGAGTGGCACAAACCATTCTTTCATCCCCTGAGTCCTCCTACTCTGTGTGTTTCCAGTGTACAAGGAACACAGTTCCATTACTTCTGGGATTCAGCTATTCTCTTTTCTGTATTCTGTAGCAAACTTCTGCTTTTAATTAAACATTTGCAGCCTACACATAAAGAAGGATTAATTGACTGTCCTTCCCTCTCCATTTGCACTTCCTAATGGATGTATATTCAGCTTAACAAGCTGACACTATATTTTTTCAATTGAATTCTATGACAGAGACCAGCAGGCAAAGTGTGGTTGTACCATAGAGTGGTAAAATTCAATTTCTGAGGAGATGAAGAAAACCAAAACATGCAAGAAATATAGGCATGAATGGATTCATTAATGAATCTGATCAAATACTGAATATTTCTCAGAGTTATAACAAGGTATAGCTGCATTCAATACATATATTAATAGCTTGTCTTAGTTGGTCTGGGGACATCAAGATTTCACTGTAGGCAGTTTAGTGTGCAGTTGTGTTTTAAAATGTAAGTTATATGGTAAAATGTATGAGGGTGAAGTGTCATATGGAAAATATTAAAGGCCTTTATAGAAACATATGATGCTGTATCATTTAGAATAATTCTTTGAGCTAGTTATCTTGTGGAAAAAATTACTCATGCAAGTAAAAGAAATTAAAATGGAAAGGCTAGAATTGTTTCCTTAGACAAGAGGGGAAAAGCTGCCATAAAACTGTAAAAAAAGGTTTCAGAGAGAGTAGTGCAACGAGGGCACATTCATGACAATTCAAGAACGCAAATTCAAAACTGATGAAAAGAAATAGCAACAGAATATGTGGTTAGACTGGAAACTCCACCATAATAAGTCAAGGAAAGCAGGAATTGAGTGAGAATCAAAAAAGGAATGGAATGTTTTATATAGATGAAAAATTAATTTTCTGAACTGATTTTAGTAACTGTAAAAGTTCTGTTTGTTCTGTTCCATGTTCCAGAGATTATTTGCAATTTTGTATGAAAGAGTAAATGGATGGAAAGATCCTGAGAGCATGAACCTTGACCGGGACACGGCACAGCCATCTGTATGCCCAGTTATTGTTTTTTCTTTTTGCACGTCAACCTTCTGGATGTGTTCTTTACTAAACTGAGGTCCAGATTGAAAGGGTGCCTAGATGGCACTTTTTTCCCTATTAGTTCCTAATTTAAATGTTTTGATACTTTGCTGGGCGATGGGAAGTGTAAGTTTGAATCTCCCCAGTCTAATGAGTGGATTTAAGAAAGGTTTCTCTATTTTTTTGGTAATTTCTCTAACTTCTCTTTTATAATAGGCAGAAAACATCCCTCTTCTATAGAAAATATTTTAAATCTGTTAAATCTATTTTCAGAAGGAGTGGACTTCAGGTTTTGGGAATGAAGGACTCTTCTTTTGTTTCAAATATCTGAGACAAAGAAAGAAACAAGAGACAATGCATGAGAGACAAAGAAAGACATCGGAGTGTAAACAGTTCCTAAGTTTAGATTCTGTCTTGGGGCTGAGACAGAGGACCAGATGCTGCGGATACCACCTGTGGGTGTCCAGAGCTGTTATCTGTTACCTGCCCATCTCCTGGGCATACACTTATCCCATATAGACTTGGGATTTTGGACCAACCTGCTCTAAGAGGTGGTGGTGACTTGGGATACAGATCTACTGGATTTCAGGTCCAATCCTCCATTTCAAAGTCACCTACTAAGTCTATACTGCAATAAAACTGAATGTAGCATTATTTTCTTCATGCACTATGACACTAAACCTGCACACAAAACCAAAGTCATAAATCAATTGTTTCCTCTTAATCAAAATAAGGTGAAGTCCTTGGTATGGGGTCCCATCCAACTTGCAACATACTTACTGACAGTCTTTCATTTATTTCAGAGACTGTTGTACACCTAAGGATACAGTAGTAAGGGAAAAATTACACTAACATTTTTCAAATTAAAAATAAATAAAAATCCATAGTTCAACTTTTTTTAATTTCATGGTAACAAAAGTGATTATAGAGTTGAATGATCTCAGTAGATGCTTGCTGGTTACGCTTTGTGCAGCGCAAATGAGACAGCAATGAAAAGAATAGAATCTCAATTCACTGTAACTTATTGACTTTTACAAGAACATTTATTATTTTAAAAAAGCTAGCTTTAAACTATGAAGATTATAGCTCCTAGATATAAAATGCCTTCAATCAAACACTTTAGTTCAGAACAGTGATGTCTTTTATGTAATCACCTTTCTCCCTGAGCTAATTGTTTTCTCATGTAAGGAAGATTAATTCCTTAATGGCTGGGAATTTGTACTTCAAGCACGACTAAAAATACTGGACTTTTTTTTTTCTGGAGAGAAAAAAAGGAACCAAACATCAAATTAATCAAAAAGCAATGTGAATAAAATAAAAGCTCCATTTGGGAGTTTGCACATTTTTGCAGCCTCAGGGCTGCAGTATACGTTTCTGTCAACACTGTTAATGTGAAAAATAGAATTGACATAATGTATTTGGTACTGTAATGTAGCACACAGTTGTGTATGATCACTTAAGATATAAAATGGAAAGTTTAAGATATTTTATTTGGACCGTCCTGGTGTGTATGATACACCATTTTTTCATATAGATTTGGGTGTCTATCTATCACCCAAAGTTACCATCATGTTGTGAGCCTCTGTCTGGGAAGAAGCACATTGCAGGTTCATCAAGAGCAGGGTGGGCATATAACCAACATTTGCAGTCAGATTTCAGGGATTCTAAATGTTCATCAGCTCAGCAGAAAACCAAGTAGGGAAAAAAAAGCCCATGCCAGAATTTTAGTCTTTGGTACAGAATTTTCATAAAGTAATGCTATCTTTAGGATGAGCTTATTTTCCAGTTAATCTCGGATTTCTGTTTCAAATTTAAATGTTAGTGAAGAAAGTGGTATGTTCACAGATGAGAAAAGAGAAAAAGTTGAGCAATTTTTCTTTTTTAAATTTTATTTTTATTTAATCATCTGACTAATAACTCTCATTTTTTTTTTCATATCCCCTAAATAAAAATATTTTTCACTTTTTCCCCCTGTATTCCTGTAGGTGTTTCTTCATCTGGAGGTTTTCTTTACTTGTTATGTTTGGTTGTTGGGTTTTTGGAGGGTTGGCTTTTTATTTTTCTTGTTTTCTTTTAACTCGCACTTTATATCACTATATAGAATGTGGTATAAAACTTGGCACATAAAATAATACAGAGAAAAAAATCTCTTTTCAGAAGAATTATTTAGCAAAATATTCTTATTGTTTTTATATTTTTAAGCAACCAGTTGCAACTGGCACCTAAACAACAAGACTTGGATCTTGCAAAACTCTAGGTGTAAATTCTGCATCTTAATTGGTGCTCATCTCTCACTCTTCTCATTTATTTTTAATCCTACTTCATACTGTGGATTATGAGGTGTACTTTACCACTTCAATGACATGATTCCCAGTCTTTCCTTCTTCAAATATTCTCTCAACACCAAAAGAATTGGTGGTGAGCTGTATCATCTTTATCATTCAAAGTGTATTCCTTTGTCTGCCATTTATTCTGTTTTGCATCTCTTTCTCCACTCCTTCATTAATCTTTATAAAAGCTGGCTCTACCCCAAATAGATTTACTGTGCCACAAAAAAAAAAAAAAAAAGAAGAAACACCCTTTTTTTTCCAACTGGGGCTGTGTTTCTCTCCCATAAGAGCAAAAATAAGAATATCACATTTCTGAAGTCTTGTATTTTTAGGGGAGTTTTTGAAAAGTACAGAACTTTTTCTTTCAGAGTCTCTTTTTCCTAAAATTTATCCCCTGCCATTACTGAAGTACTCCAGAGATATTAAGAATACATGTATGTAGTCATACTTTTTGACAATTACACTGACATTTTTGAGTACCCATGTAATTCTTAGCTGGCAAAAAGAGGCATATGTGCTACTCCATTTTTTTCATGGTATCACATCTATACACCTCCTTAGAATTATCTACATACTGCTATTTTTGGTCCAGTTCTGTTCCACTAATTGCAATCATTACTTGGCCAGCTGTAGAGGGATTAGGGAGCCGGTTAAGAATGTTTGTCAGCTATGTTTTATTTTTGGCTATAGGAAGCACATGTGTCATTCAGCATTGTCAATACATTACTCATATTATTTAAAAATGGCAGGCTCATTATATTTACAATAGATTGTAAATGCTGGAAATATGTTTTTAATACACAACAGTAATATATTACATTAGAAATTCATATTTCTTTCCAATGCATCCTTGAGGAGCTGAATGGACACTCTATACATCAGGATTCATCTCCATCCACATTCCAGTGTCCCAGGCAGGCACATGTCCCTGATTTGGCTGTTTCCTATGATACTGAAGCTGAGTGAGGCGCACATATATCCAGCTGGATGTCACACTGGCATGAGCACAGGTGTGTGCCTACAGGCATGTATCACTTTTTACTTGGATGAATGTTGTGCATTCTACTTAAAAACATTCTTTGTGTATTTTTCTCCATGCAGACAGTCTGGTTTTTCATCCTTCCATAGTTTTCTTTGCTTAAAGCATATAAAAATCACTCCCTGTTCCATAAGGAAGAAGCTGGAAAGGCATAATAGTTCTCTTTATCCTAAGTCTTTCAAGAGTTTCATCAGGAGAAGGGTGGTCCATTTGTAGTAAAAAAATATGCAAATGTTGCCTTTTTTCCATTTTGCAGTCTATTTCAGTGCAAGGCATGGATTTTTATGCATTTTTTCTTTGGTTTGAAATTACTGAGAGAACGTTTCTAGCAAAAGCTTTGGGCTTATAAGTTGTTTCCAAATAATTTATTTAAATTGTCTTTCACTACTCATTATTTATGAATTGTTGTTAATTCATGCCCACATGGATAAAGCTTTCAAAAGCAATGGGAGGGAAATCAATGGCATTTCTCAAGGGTGTGTAACCATTTTTGGGCTGAACTTTCCCACATATGGGTAATTATGATTTTGATAACTTTGCAGAATCTGTGTGTATCTAGTGCGTTCTGGTTGACTTCATGGAGTTATAAGACTTTAATTTTTTAAAAATCTCTTTTGAATGTGTTTCTGATGCGGCTGACCAGGGCTTAACCACATTCCCTTCAGACCAGGGATACCTTGTAGAAGTCAGTTGTTAAGATGGAAATAACTTGTGACAATAGGCTAAGAATGCCAAGGCTTTTTTGCTTCCTATCTGCAGGCAGGAGTTTTGAAGTAGTGGAAAATTAATAAAGGCAGAACAAAGAAGCCAGATGTTGTAAGAGGGACTAGCGGAGATTCAAAAAATACTCGCAGCACAATGAGAGAAGATTTAGGTATGCTTACAGGGTGGAAGGTGGCTTTGTTGACCAAGGTCAAAGACAGTGAGCTAAAGCGGGCTGAACTCTCTCATTCTGAGAACTAATTCTAAATATTTGGGGTGGTTTCACATCATTGGTGAACTTTCTCAAACATATTGAAACATAGTGAGTTAAGACAAATGGTGTTTTAATCTTGTGTGGAGCCAGTTTGGATATCTGACTGTCTATGTGTGCAGTGTCCTCCAAAAAAGTAAGTGGAACAGAGGAGAATAATTCAGATTCTCCCTCAGGCATAGAGTTATAGAAAAGTGTTAGCTTAAATTATGAAGTTGCCTCAAGGACCTTCCTCAGGTGAGATCTCAGGAGAGAATCTATGCCCCAGAAATATTTATCACTTCATAAGTACCAGAGTTTGGTGAGCTGTGTGCAACATGGTGATCAGCCTAACATCACAGAGGTTGTAGCATTGTCAGTTCTACATCACCTTCTATCCAAAAACATTTAAACACAGCAAGGGACCAACACAGTATGACTAAGATCTTCCACCTCTAGCCCAAGTTGACAACAAGTTTAGAACTGTGCAAAAGACTGTTTTTAAACTGTTGTCTGCTTGAGCCAGACAATTTAAACCGTTTCATCACTGAATAGAGTAAAAATTTTAGATAATTCTTTAGGGAAGACAATGCAGTTTTGGAACTGTAAGCCAGTAACATCTATTATAGGTGCCATGGATCTTGCAAGGCATTTTACTCTGACACATTAAACTATCACTGTCAAAGTAATCCATGTCTATTGGCTAAACCTTTTCATGAGGTGAAAAGCATTTGCTTGTATAATTAACTTGTGCCTGAGTAATTTGTTTTTCTAGAAATTACCAAAATAAGATAGCTTTGGGAACTTCTGAGATTAACCCAGTAAAGGTTTGTGAATGAATAGCAGCTGAGAGAATGCTTAATGAAGATAAAAAGACCGATGCAATGGCATGACTTTACCGTATTTTAGGTATAATCTCTGGTGTATTTAGCAAGTAAATAAATCTGGACTAAATCATTCCCTGATAAAGCAGTGGTATCTGTGGGACTCTGTGTATTTATACAGATTGTAACATGAAAAGAATTTTTGCCAGCTGATGTTAATGTATTGAATTGTGGGAATTAATTGTTGTCGAACTCTGTGAATGCTGTACTTTTTACATGTGTTTTAAGTAAATGAATTGTTTTCTCATGCACCTTGCAGAAGATGAAAATGCTTCTTTCAGGCATTTATTTTGGCATTGATATGAAAAGGAAGAGTTTTCAAACAACTATTCATCTTTTTATGTAATTTGCTCTATTTACTGTGTGATACATTTCTTTAGTATCAGGATATTGTTTATTATAATCTGAATTGTTTAATACTCTAACCACTTAAAAAAACCTGTCTCTTTAAAGAAACTTGGAAAAATAACTCAGTTTGAGTTTGACAATAATAATTTGAAATCTCCTTTTTCCTACAAAAGTAATTTCTTGATGTAGAGAAGAACTTCTAGCTTAACTGCTCCTGTCCTATCACCTTTTTCTTTCCTACAAAGTAGTGCATTTCCATTTTTTATGACCAACAAGTTCTGAACACAAGGGTGAATGCACAGTAGAAACAGGTGAATCCATTTAAACAGCTGGAAAAGACAGATTTCTTAGAAAAACATCATTTCTTTCCTCCCTTTTAAGCAAGTCTTGAGGAGTCTGGGTGTTTTTAAAACATTAAGGGACATTGCATCCTTAAGAAGAACTTTAAACCCATATTGTTTGTCTATTTTATTGTAATTTGCTAGTAATATCAGCTTTCCAGAGACCAAGCTCTCACTTTTTGGTCTCATGTCCCTTCCAGGCCCCTGGTAACATACTGCCTACTATACTTCGCATCATGGGGTCAGATGCAGAACGTTTCCACAACATGCCATAAAGTTGTGAATTGTTGAAAGTACAACTGCTAATAATCTCTTATGAATGGGGTTAGGAGAAACCCCAAGGTTAGCATTTTTTGCTTTTCCAAAATTGTTACAAGCAAGAGGGCTGCAATTCAAAGAGCATTCAGTAGACTAGGAATGTAACCTTGAGATGTTTCAATGCAAAACTTATTGCTTATTCAGAAAAAAATGTTCTTTTAAAAATACAGTTGTTCTCTTGTTTTCTTTCTCTAGGGAGCTAGACAACAAACCAAGAATAAAGAACTGAGTCTGTGATACACAAGGGTTTTGTGTTTAGAAATTACTGTGGTGCCAGGGAGAGGGTCCTAGAGTCCTTCTCTGCAGCATTCAGCAACCACCACCTCTTCCAGCTTCCTCTGGAAAGTTGAGCTGTGAGAGGCACAGAAATCATTTAGGCTCCAGCTCCTTTCAAATACTCATCTTCTGACTGTAGAGTTCCTCTTGTAGCAAAGTTGAAAAAAATAATCTGTGAAACTTGCAAGTGAAGGATAGGGACACCATATTCTTAAAGCAATAAAAACAGAAGTGTGAAACATTTACACAGCGAACATAAACAGTAGCAATTGTATTAACAAGAATAAAATATGTAAGGAATTGTAAAGTTTTGCTTTATGACATGGGATAAAGGCAGCAACAGCACTGTGTGAGCTCAGGATTTACCAGTGTAGCAGTCTGAGATGTATCTCAAATTGTTGTCTGGCTTGTTGGTTGGGAATAACACTCTGCTTCTGACTCTGCAGCTGTAAGAACAGATGGCTTGTACATGGTATGGAGTCTGATCTCCAATGCAGTATGAATTTCCTCTCAGGCCATTTCATCTAGGTCTTTGGGTCCCCCAGCCATGCACAAGGAAGTTAACCTTGTCTCTGGGTGTCATGTCACTCATAACCATGGCTCTGAGTGACAAGGGAGGCTTGTTCTGGATGGAAAGGGCTGTGTACGCTGAGCTCCAGCCAATCTCCTAAGCCATTCAATCACTAATATCATTAATGAAAGACATCTGGAAATTACTGCTAATTTTGGGAAGCTAATAGGAGATAGAGCTGCTCACATGTGACTTTATAAGATGAACAATGTTAGAAGACTTCTTTTCTGTTAACCCCATGTTGTCTGCAGTTAATTGCATGACAATTTATAAGCTTGTGGACAACTATCCAAGCAATGGAAAATCACATCTACCATTCCTGTCAGGCTAATGACAGATATACCAGTTTGTGCTTTTTAAAGAATCCACCACTAAGGTGTGTGTTGTGTTAACAATATTATTTTAGTGTATGTTTATTAACCAGTAATACAAGACATAAGCTGACAGCAGAACTGTTAATATGTTTTACTGAGGATAACAGAATCTCCTATATAGGAGAAATTTATGCCAATGGTTTCATAATTTTTTTGTTTATACTTAAATTGCTGTATGTGGAATACAGAAAATTTCTTTCTTTCTGTTCCATGAAAAATAATTAATATTATAAGAAAATCTGCTGCTTGGAGCTTGTAATAACTACATTTATTGTCCTGTCTCTACTTGATAATTCTTGTAACAATGAAATTACGATGGAATCATGTTTTTCACTCTTTTCCTACTAGCCAAGAATTTGGGAAAAATGTTTCCTAAAAATACCAGCCCACTTTTAAAAATAGTTTTATGCGAAATGTTGATCTCTTGTTTTGGGGTCTGTAGCTGATAAGTTCTTTATTGAACTGATGGCTTCAACTGATCCTTGCTAGAAATTTCTGGAAAGAAACTGATTTATGTCAGTGCCCTCAACTAGTATAAAAATGGTATGAATTCAGATACACGCTCCGTATTTTTTGTTTATTTTCACCTTTAAATCATGTTTGAATATGTGATAAAAGAAAGGAAATGAGAGGAGAAGAGGGAAACAAACCATCACTTCTCTAATTCTCTGGGCTCATGAGTCTTAGGTAAAAGTGAAAAGGAAAGATATTCATAACAGAGAATCTGATTAAAAGGTCTGGTTTAGATTGCAGTGTAAGCAGGAAATGATGAATCTTGGCAGAGTCTCAACTGTGAAACAAAGCAGTGAAGAAAGCTGATGCTGATGCTTTGGATAGACAGGAGAAAAAGAGGACTCAGAAAATAGGAAATTGCAGACATATTTCATTTTGGCAGAACCAGAGAAATTGGTTATTATTACCACCATTGTATGAACAGTTACTTATTATCTGTCCTGAAGAAAAACAGGGGCAGGTTAATTCTCTAACCGATAGTCTGAAAATAAAACCAGTGACTTGGGGATTGAGTGCTAGCATAAAATATAGCCAGGCTGCTTTATCTCTTTCTGGAGAAACATAATTTTGAGAGGAAAATCACAGACTTGTAATTAGCAGTAGGAAGCTCAGCATGGGCATTGGGGTCACAGTAGACGAGACGAGTTCAGCAGTTGATATGCCTAATCCTAGTCAATCCTCATCCTTAACGTCAAAGGGACACTCAGTGAAATATATGCTTTTAACTTTATTAGTGATTAATTAATTTCTTTTGTTCTCTCTGCTTTTAAGAAAAAAAAAAAGAGGCAGTATGCTGATTATTCTTCAAATTATTATATAGTATTCCAGTAGAGTAAGGAAATTCTAGACTTTCTCAAAAGAGAGAAAAACCAGTGACTCCCCATATCTTCAAGCCAGTTCCACTGCTTGCTGAAACCAAAGGAAGAACTGCAAACAGTGGGAAATGACAGAGTTGTAATACTGTTAAGAGTATTTCTGTTCTTATGTTATCACACAGGAAGATTTGAACAGTTTGTATTCAAAATTACCTGATGAAAAGTGTTGGGAACCTGGTTTTAAAACAGCAAACTCCTTGCCCAATGATCTGATGCAAAATGAGGTACACTTTGAAAAGCACCTGAAAATATAATTGTAAAATATTTATTCCTCATCTTGATGTTTCCTACTGATAAGGGCTCTCTTTGTTTCTGTATGTGATCTTTTCTGAAGTTCTTTTAATATTTACTGAATGAATGTGGCTTAGTAATATTGGTCATTTACATCCTTTGGGTAACAATTTTAGTGCAGTTTGACATACTTGAACTGAAACTGCCTTACTTTATATGGGAGAGAGTATTTTCAGCAAAATACTTTATGTCCAGGAGCTATGATTTCCTTCCTGCTTGCCAGAGATGACATTTGTTGACATCTTCACTTTGTGGAAACCGGAATCTTTCATCTTTCTGTGAAATATGAGGATGAATGGTTCTACTGCATTGTGCAGCAGTGCTGGATTGGGATAAATCTCTGAAATGTATGGAACTCCTGTTTTCATTTTCTTGATGAACTGTGTTTTTAACTTTATATTAGCAGTGTATGAAATAGTTCCTGCAGTCTTGGAAAATGCAGGTATAATAAGCAAGGTTTCAAAGAAATTATAAATGTGACAGAAAGCAGCATTGTTGCTGACTGCCACATAGGAATTTTCTTAGTAATCCATAAACATTGTGTGTGTGTGCACTGGAAAAGAAGCTTAAAATATATGCTGGAAATTTTAAAGCAGAGGAATTGGGATTTTTGATGCATGGGGGATGAAGGTTGAATGAATGTTGGTTGAGTCCCATGTTCATCAATAGTGTCTCAAATATTAAATACTAATCTGTTACCCTAGGTGCAAGGTGCCCTGTAGATCTGCAGAACAGACCTGAGCTGTGCTTCCTGGAGCATCTTCAGTTGTGTCAGCACCACAAATGGCCAAAATATTTTCAGCAACAGAGTTTTCAATTTATCATTTCTCCTTGTTTATACTTGATGGAGAATTTCCTGTTGAAAATTGAAAAAAATTTCTGCTTATGTTTTGGCCTTTTCTTCCATCTCTGTGCTGGCCAGTGGGACTCCCCTAAAGGGAAAAGTTACCTCTGTCTAGTCCAAAGAGCTCTTTGAGGCTGACCCACCACCTTTTTTATCTCTCTCAGTCCCCACCCAATGTTCATACACATCAGGGATGTTTCTTGTAGGTGGAAAATAAGTCTGGTAAGATTTAATGAGGTCTTAAACTTTTTCTTCTTCTGAAATGTTTCTGCCTGTTTCTGAACAGATAATATACGGAAAAAACATTTGCTAGAACTTGGGGAGTTTAGAATCCTTGGGAAGTTTTCTGCTCTCATTGGTTGAAGTCTTTGGATTGGTGCAATCATAACAGGAGTTTTAGAGGGCCTACCCTTGAACATGGTGAAACCTGGGAGCAATTGATCACTGTATTCCCACTATTATCTCAATGGTGTTTCCTTGAGCTCTGTTACAACAGTATCTGACTGGCTCTTTAAAAAAAAAGGGTCTTAAATTCAAATGAAACCATGCCAGCTCTTTATGAGTCTCTCTGAGGATTTATGGCCTTATGTAGAACCCTTAAACTATGTCTTTGAGAAGCAGCTGCATTTGCCACACTTAGAAATCATTGCTAATAATTTCCTAGTTATGCCAGGCTAAAATAAAACACCTCTGGTGCTCCCTCTGAAACTTTCCACTCCGGATAAGGCCAATGAGTATTTTTGGAAATATTTCTTAGAAAGGTTGGTATAATTAGGCTTGCTTTCATTTTCCCTGTCTATTTATATGGCAAAAGACACTTTTTCACATTGATCTGAAAGGGCAATATTCCATCTGGCCTCAGACTCAGCATTCACCCCTTTCCTCAGTCTGGGCTTGGGAAACTGTCTCATAATGTATGTGAAAATTTAACCTAATTGATCTCTGTGCTTATAAATAGCTACTTTTAAAGTACTGGTTTGTAGTGCATGTACTTGTATAGGCAGTTGCCTGCTTAAGAAAGAGATTCATTACCAACCCTCCTTTTGCAAACTCCTGCTGTTGGTGATAGTGTTATATATTATTATTTTAAGTGGCTGATAGCAGATCTTTATTTCCTCAAAAATTGGGTGAAAAAATAGAGAAATTGACGATCAGACATTGTTTACTCTTAGTGCTCTTGGTCTTCTGCATGCCTGGCACCATTCTGTGCTTTGTACATTTTTGCTCAGCATTTGTAATTTGCACTGTTCTATCAAATTCCATCATTTTCTTTCACGAAACTTTTTGATAGGAGAGACAAATTATTGGAATAGTGAGCAATATAGTGTTACAAAAATGTTGCTGAAATGGTGGATCAGAGCTGGATAGAAGTCAGTGCATTTCTCATGTAGCTTTGATTACTCTGGCCAATCAATTGTTTTCTCCACACCCAGACAAAGAAAAGGAGAGCTAATGAGAAAAGTTGAAGCAGAACAGTAGAGGAAATAATAATGAAGTAGTAAAGGACTCTGAACCAAACTTAAAAGTTGCCTAAACTCAAGGTTCTAGGCAAAAGGATATCTTGAAATGGTATTTTGGGTAGTAAATGAGAAATACTTCCCATATTTCAGTTTTCCTGGAAAAAATTTATGGAAAGAGGCAGCTAACCATATTTTGGATCCAAGTAACTGCTTTTCCACATATGTTTAATCCCAGCAATTTGGAATAATTGCACTTGGTAGGAGATGCAAAGGAAATTCAGACTTTTGATTTGATGCCTTCATATGAGTAGAAGTTTCTAATGTTGCACAGGTCTGAGTAGTTTGGACAAGGGGTCTAATTTGTGACATCTGAGATTGAATCCCATATTTTTGGCAGACGTTGGAAAATTCTCCAACTAAAAACCTAGGTATAGTTGATTTGCCCCAGGCAATGCAGAGACACATCAGACTCTAATTTTTCTGTCCCTTTCTGCAACTGTAAGAATTTCTCACTGTTATTTTCTGCCCCTTGTTATCTGCACCATTTCCTCCTCTCCTCCCTTTCCCTAGCTTCTCGTTCTTGCAGTGCTCAGGCTCACCAGAAAGCCCTGCAATGTGAGCAAGAGGTGTGAGACTGACCAGCTCAGCAGCAGTGGAGAGTAGAAACAGCTGGCAAGACTTGATAGATCTGTTGCCTTCTCTTTGCAGAATGAAGCATTACTATAATGAATAGTGCAAGCATTTGGGCTTGTTTTACTGAAATCTCGCTGCCTCTGCTCAGCAGTGGCTTCTTAAATAGCTGAATTCCACTTCTATTATTCCAGGTCTGTCTTTACTTATATGGCAACATTTCCTTCTTACACATTAGTATTACCTAGTTTATGCTGAGAGAGAATTAATAATACCATGACTTACCTGTATTCTTTGAAGTGGCATAACTAAAAAAAAAAAAAAAAAAAAATTAAACAACCAATGACTGATTTTTAGGGTTAGCATTTAGGGTTGAAGTCATGCTCAAGATCTGTAAATCTTACTGAGCTAAGTCTCTTGGACTTATTTACCTTTGTAGTTGTGGCTTTGTTCTCTTCTTTGGTGAGCTATTTTCCACATTGTGCACTTCCTAGTCTTGGCACATGCATCCATTTGGAGAAGATACTCTCTGTTATGATTACAGCAGCTGCTCTGCAGATACCTGTTTGTCCTGGCCAAAGCAAAATCACCAGTCATGAGTGAGCAGCTTCAGTTCTGGTTGTTTTATGGACAACATGAAGATCTTTCACATTCATTGGTCATACAAATGATTGATAGACCTCATTATTTTAAAAGAACTATTGTACTGTAATGTTTCCAGATGTTTTCCAATAGAAGCTGTGTTATTACTATAGGGAAGTATCAATCAGTAAATAACCCATGTCACTCCTTGCCCTTCTATGCAATCACAGTGTTCTGATCTTGTGGTTTGGCTTCATTTACAAAGGACTCATCAATTCAAATGGATTATTGTTCTGTGTGTTGCACTGCAGAGGGACAGCCTGAGTGCAGGATATGATCAACCTACTATGAACTAAGTGCAATCAACTGTGATCAATACTCAAGTGTAAAGCCAACAAGCAAAGCTGAAATGCTGCAAAAATATTATTTTAAATGAACTGGTAGAGGAATTTGGCCATCTGTTATTCAACCTCTGCTCCACTGTTGTGCTAGAAAACACTCTGCTCTTCATTTCATAAAATAACTGTGATGCCTGCAACTAGAAAATGTGAATTTGTTTGCAGCAGTCTGTCTATTTTACAAACACTGCCTTCAAAACTATGACAGTAATTGTAATGTAAGAGCCAGACATTTTCTAATGTCAGTCAGGAAAAGGCATAGATGCTTTGACTCTCACTGTGAGAACTAGAGGCTTGGGGGGGTTTTAATCTCTGTTGCCCTCCCAAATTAATACAGACTTCAAGGTTCCAATTAACTGAAATAAAATCAAGAACTGAAGTTTTGTTCAAGAGCATGTGAAAATCAAACCTGCAAACACTGTAATATCAAACCTTAATGAGTCCAAATTTATTGAAAACAAGGATTAGGAACCTTTGCAATTTTGATGCTGAACTCTGTGACATTTATTAATAGTGGTTTTTAACCCTCAGTCTTTAGAGCTGTTTTTTTTAGAAACACAAGTCAAGATATGTTGAAGGAAGGCTCTGTCTCTGGCATAAATGAAAAGTGATATTTGCATTTTCTAGTTATCTTGAGGTTCAGATCTGAAGAAGAAGAAAAGAAATTAAATGGGCTATGGTGAAAAAATCAGGTTCATTTTAGCAGTCACACCATTCAGAAGGACCTGCCCCAGGAATTTGCAGCACTTGGAATGTTCTGCTCATAGAAATTGCTTGCAGGAGGGGGATCTGCAAGGCTTCACAAAAGGTTACTTATGGAGCTGTTTCCAGGTTTCCTCTGTTCTGATGGTTCTGTGCCAGTTCCAATAGTTCCCACTCTCCACAAGCAGCAATGAGGCCTGAGTAACCATTGCTGGTAATTTCTGTATTTTCTGTCATGGGCTTTGCAGTCTTCATTCACCACCTGACTGTGTTGGTGATTTGCTCAGACTTCAGTTACTCTCCCTTAGAAGGAGAGAGGATAGAGGGTAAAACAAGGGTGTCCATTCAGTAGCTCTTGAGTCATCATGTAAGAAGCAAATATTGATTTGCCATGAGGCAAAGTGCCTTGACAGAAACTTTGGATGTGTTCTGCATCTGGATTGTGGGTTGCACTGCTTTAGCACCAATGCATCGCTAATGGAGAAGGACCTCCCCCCAAAAAATAGTATTTGATAACTAATAATACCTGCTGTAAAAGAGATTTTTTGAATATATAGTTTTCTATGTTGCTACTGAGGTCTCTAACCTAAGGAATCTATTGCTGCAATTGCTGAATTAGTGCTGGTACCAGTTGCAGGTTCCTGCACATGCTAAGTCCTTAGGACTGATGTTCCCTTGATTCAGTCAGTGACAAAATGACTCTTCTGTCTTGTCTGTCCTTGCACTTGCCTATCAAATCAGCATTTTTTACACAATGTTTTCACAGAGGTATGTGAAATTTTGTTGCACATGCTGGGATGGTGAGTTTATGTGGGAGTACGTGATTATTTGGACTATATAAAATATTAATGTGTGAAATTTGAGATCTTCATTGCTTTTTACTATTTACCTGGAAGGTGCTCAACT